>NC_133663.1:11779526-11848636 GCF_037893015.1 Macrotis lagotis | reverse complement strand
GAAAATCGCATAAAATTAAAAATTATTGTTTGATTTGGGCATTTCCTCTTTCTTCTCCTACTTATGAATGTTATTCAGTCCTTAGTCAAAGTTTGAAAATCCTCAATTCCAAGAAATTTAAGTGTGGAAAGACCCTCATTTCAGGGACCCGTTCCTCAGAGTTATAAAAAGGATGAAAGTAGTATTCATTAATATGAAGCAATTCTGACCCCGTTCTCCATCACTGGTCTCTAGAACCTACCTGGACTGGACTCACATTTGGCATTCAATACCACAAACTGGTTGTCCTGTTTCAGTACACTGATATCACAGTCTCCTTCCACAGCCTAGGAAAGATAAGATAAGTCAGACCCTCATGTGGAGCTCAAGCAGAGGAGCTAGGATGACAGCCAAAAGGCAGCCAGCTACCTTGGGCCAGCTGACTGTTGAGCACATGAAGCAATCCTGGGAGTCAGGAAATGCAGAAAAACTCGGGGTCACACCTCTGCTGTGAGCTCAGTGGCTTTCAGAGCCGACCAAGTTTTCAAGTCAATAGTTGGAGCCATTGCCCTCCCTTCTCTTCCCTCGCTCTTCAGAATGGCAGGTTTCCTCACCATTCTCTGCCTCACTGAAACCTTAACGAACTTCAAAGCATGATTCCTGATTCCGTGCCAATAAACAGGCCTTTCCTGAACCAGCCCACCCTCCCTTTGGGTCTTCTTTGTACTCAGTTGGGCCTCTGTTACAGTCCTCTCCAATTGATGGCAAGCTCCTTGAGGACAAGGACTGTTTAGTTTCTGTGTTTGCATCTGGTTGGTACTGAGTAGATGCTTAGGCAAGGTTTGTTTAATTGAATAGCAAAAGGACAAGTGTCTACTTTCCTCCTCTTAGAAACAGAAAATTGGCCTAGCTGAAGGGAATACTCCATTAGTAAAAGATCCCTGGGGAGGAGACATTGAAAATGTCTCTATTCGTGAGGCTTGCTCCAGATTCCACGGCCACCCAATGCTAACCACCCGGGAGAACAGTGAATAAGAATTGTATACATTGGGAAAGTTCTGTGAGTGCAAAGAGGATGAGATGGATTGAGGTGGATTGGACATGAAATGGGGTGGAGGGGGCTGAATGCCTGGGGAAAGGTCAGGTTTAATATGGAAATTGGAGAGCAGCAGGAGTAAGAAGGGAAGAGGAAGGAGAAGAGACACAAGAGGAAAAGGGGAAGAGAAAAAAGGAAAATGCTAGTGAGGGAGATCAGGAAAGAGGAATAGGAGTGAAGAAGAAGAACAAAGGAGAGGGAGGAGGAGGAGGAGAAGAAGAAGAAGAAGAAGAAGAAGAAGAAGAAGAAGAAGAAGGGAGGGAGGAAAAGAAGGGAAGGACAATGAAGAGTACAGGGGGGACGACTAAGTGGCACAGTGGATAGAGCACCAGCCCTGAAGTCAGGAGTACCTGAGTTCAAATCCAGCCTCAGACAATAATTACCTAGCTGTGTGGCCTTGGGCAAGCTACTTTACCCCATTTGCCTTGCAAAAAAACCTTTAAAAAAAGAGTACAAGGAGAAAAAGGAAGAGAATTCAAGAAAGGAGAGGGAAGCAGAAAAGAGAGAGATATAAAAAAGAGTAATGGGCTCCAATATTTACTTCTGATGACCTAGTGCTCACCCATTAATGAAATGAGAACCCAGGAAAAACGCTGACTCAGCAACTGGACCCTGCAGACCCTGAGGAGATGCTTTGCCAATCCTTGAAAGCTGCCTACCTTTGAAACCAGGTCTGGTAGGAGCTGTCCAGGTAATGACCTCCCAAGCCCTGGCCCGAGGGAGGTACCTCAAAATGAACACTCAGGTAATTAAGAACGGAGACTGAGCACAAAATTTCCAGGGGTCAGGAATGGGCTCCCATCTGCCTCCCACCTTACATCGCCACCCGTGACCCTGGTCAAGAACTCACATGCTCTGTCAGCTGCCTCACAGTGCAGTTCTCCAGTAAGGTTGGGTCCAGCACATGGCAATTAGTTTCCAACATGTCTAACTCCAAAGAATACACCTCTCCCGAGGGCCTCTGCGGGAGGAACCAGTAAGGATGAAGTACATGAGCAGCATCCTTGGTAGGCATTGCCCCACATTGACCTGCCTGCTTAGGCAAGGACTACATTCACTTCTAAGAAAGAAATCTGATGCCTAAAAATGAACCTCAAAAAAAGGAAATTCCCATTTCTCAATTGCGGGGCTCTTTGTCAAAATCAAAATGATTTTTTTTTTTACTTTCCAGGGCCTTCCTGGATTCAATCTCTCTTTTTGGTCTTGTTGTGGTGACCCTCACACAGTCTACAGTCTAGTCCCACAGACTATCTTGCTGTGTCTCCACATGATATGGAGATCTAGCTGCCCCCATGACTGACACACTCCTTTCACTCACTTTCAGAGCTGAGAATTCCTCACTGCCTTCAAAGATCAGTGTAAATGCTGCCTCTTCTGAGGCCCACCTGGATCCCACCTTCCCCCACGCCACTCCCCAACCACTGGAATGATTTGCTTTGTATTTGCTTAAATGTTGTCTCCTCTGTGGAATGGAAACTCAAGAGAGGTTTCATCTTTTGTTCCTTGCATCATTGGTGCCCAGGACAAGGTGCCTGATGATTCACTGAAAAGACCTATTATACTTAATAGGGGCTTTTACAGATTGAAAATTCCCAGTAAATGAAAATATGAGGGCCAGAAAAGATGAGAGCTCAGTAGAATGGCCCTCTCCTTTTCTTCCTCTTCTCTCTTCCTCCTTCCCTCTCCCTTTCTCTCCCATCTTTTTTGTTTTCCTAGGCACCTAATGGTATTTTCCCATGTTTACCTCCTGTCTTTTTTAACTTTCTCTCCAAGAAGTAGTTTGCAGTTCATAAGCTAATTAATTTCCCAGTTTCCTCATGTATAATGTGTATGTAGGTATGAGAGATTACCCTTAAAATCCTCTCCTCCAAATCTCATGATTATGGTAATGTTTATCTTTTAGATGCAGTATGGGATGTTAAGGAGGGAGGGGAACACAACTAATGATCAGTTTGGAGTCAGAATCTCAACTTCCTATCATTTCTATGGTGGAAGGTAGTGACCATAAGTAGTCACATCTCTGGGCATCATGGGTAAAGAGAGGACTGCATTCTGGAGGCTATAAGATCCTTTCCATCTTGAAATCCTACCAGATTCTAGCTTCCTCATGGGTAGGACCTATGGCTTTCAAGGAACCTGTGTATCACTCCTTCTTTCCCTCCCCCATGGGAACTAGGACAGAGTCTGGCTTTTGAATCCAAGTTTTACGGAGCCAATGACCCTTATTCAACTAGGAAATTCTATTCTAAAGTGGACAAACGACCCAATCATGTGAATAATATCAGATGACTTGACTTGTCTTTTAATAAAGTTTTGAGCAATTTTGCCTCCAATTCAAAAAAAAAAAAAAGATGATTTTATTTCACAAGCCTCTTAAGCCTCAGAATAGAGCAAATTAGACAGGAGCATGTTGTGTCTTAACAGACAGCTTTCTGAGAAAAAACAAAAAGTACAGAATGAGCTTTTCAATTTATCAACATTAATGTTTTCTACAATACTTTAAGTTTAGACAATCAACCAAACTATAAGTAAAGCCCTCAATTATAACTGATGTCTCAAGTATAAATGCTCTCACCAAGCAAAAATAGAAGGATTAGCTCTAAGAGCCCTTAGCTGTAACAACCTCTAGAATTTGGCCAACCCCTGTGCATTGTGGGATAGGTGTTGATTTGGAGCTGTCACCCACAGAGACCAAACTCCCAAGTGAATCCAACTTTCCTTCTCTAAGGCACAATCTTTGGGCTATTATCTGATTTTTGGCCTATAGCCTATTTGGGATCCTGGGGCACAGACTGAATAAATGGCTTGGCAGGCAGAGATAGTCTGGAGACAAGAACTGGGTCTCCTCAATTCCATCCCAACTCTCTTTCCAATAGATCCTCCTTCCCATGGCCTATTGCCTTCAGCGAGCTACAGCATCTAAAGCGTTCTCCTGATGGAATGTGGAATTCTTGAGGACAAAACTACTGCAATTTTGCATTTGTATCCCCCAAACCCAGCAGAGTGAACATAGTAGGTATTTTACAAATATTTGTTAACTAAGACTCAAACCCAGATCCGGTCTTCTGATCTAGTATGCTTTCTATGATATGACACTGCTCTATGGGACCCATGCCCAAAGAGAAAGACATGGACAAACCTGCCCCATCTGGAAGAGACAAGGATGGAGAGGTAGATGTAAGCATCATGCTACCCAGTTCCTGTAAATAGCAGTCAGAATCCCAAATTCTTCTGACTCCCATTCCAGTTCTGCTGGCTCTCCCACCTGAAGTCCCAGGGTCCCTAGGGCATGGGTCACTTACCCACTGGTACCCAGAGCAGCCTCTCTCTAGAAGCCCCAGGCCCCTAGGGCACAGGTCACCTACCCACTGGTACCCAGAGCAGCCTCTCTCTAGAAGCCCCAGGCCCCTAGGGCACAGGTCACTTACCCACTGGTACCCAGAGCAACCTCTCTCTAGAAGCCCCAGGCCCCTAGGGCACAGGTCACCTACCCACTGGTACCCAGAGCAGCCTCTCTCTAGAAGCCCCAGGCCCCTAGGGCATGGGTGACTTACCCTCTGATACACTCTGACTTTGTCAATCTGATTCAGAGTGAATTTGTATCCATGTTTGTGGTTGCTGTTGACATACTGCACAGCGGCCCAGGCAGCCTGCTCCACATCTGGGTCATCACAGTTCGGGTCCCTCACTGGGGGTGCAATAAAACTCCGAGCAGCATTGTAGCTCAGAAGCTGAGCCAGACAGATGAAGGCTACCAAGGACCTCATGACTCGCTCTAGGATGGACCCTGGCCCCTCAGGTCTGAGGACCAACTCCCAGGAAAGGTGGATGAGCTCCAAGCTCCTGCTTATTTATAGGTTGGAGATGACTAGGGACATTGCATAAGGGTTGGCTGCACTGGTTCCAAGAAACCCCTACAAACAGCAGAAATGGAAAAGCAAACAGGGTCAGGATGTTGTCGGATGTGAATTCTGCCAAAATCAATGTCCTCAGAGACAGGAGTGGGAGAAGAGATGCTCCAAAATCTCTGTGGGAGACCACCACAAGGCATAAATTCAATATGGCAGAGGGCTAAGCAAACAGACCCACAAGACTGAGCTCCCACCAATGTGTTTGGTAGCAAAGGGAGAATGACAGTCCTCCTGGGGCCCCCAAAGACCTTGAGGGGGGCCTAGCATAAGATGAACAAGAGTCTGAGATTGCTGGGTGATCACTAGTCATGGGCTCTGTCATTGAGAGGCATAGTATGGTGTATTGTATGTAACCAAGGCTGAGAGTCAGGAGGGATTGGGGTTCAGACATTGTTCCCAGCACTTGGTAGTCAGGGACAAGGGGCATAAGTCACTCAGCATTTGGAACTTGATGCTTTTTGGGGTAAAATGAGGGTCATGATATCTGTACAGCAGTGAAATCAAACTCAAATAGAAGCAGATTCCTGCCACAGTATATTGGCTTCAAAAAGCACATTTTAGCCTTATCTATGTTTTTATTTTATTTTTATGACTTTGTTAAAAATTTTCCCAATGACACTTTAATCTGCTTCTATAGCACCTGGAGTCCTGGGGGTTGTGTGTGACCCGCAAACTATAAGTCTGACACTTCTGCCCTGAAGCATCCTTCCTGGAATTGCCATGAGAACCATAGTGTCACAGCATTGGAAAGAACCTCAATCTACATTACTGGACAACATGGTAGGGATAAAGGAAAAAGCCCTGACTCTGAAGTCAGAGGACCTGGATTCCCATCCTGTCTCAGTCATATATGACCTTTATCAAGGTCATACATGGCCTCATGTGTAAATGAACAGATTGCACTACATGAAGACCTAGGTCTTTTCTGACTCTGAGCTCTAGAAGACTAGGATTCAGGACTCGTCCAGTCATCCCCCAAAGGAGTGTCCACTACAAGGATCCCCCTAATAAGTCATCTTCCAACTTGAAGACCTTCAGGGAAAGGAAAACCACCACCTCTTTAAGTAGCCCACCCCAAGGTGGACTGCTCTGGTGGTTAGGCAGCTCTGGAAGCGTTAATGCACTAAGGGTATACTCACTGTAATTACTGCAGGAAAGGCAGTACTGGGATTGATCAGACGAATGGAGGTCCCTCACTAACAAGTAATTGAGGACATCAACAACTATTCCTTTTCCACTTATTCCAAAATCTGAACAGACAGACTTAGTCTTCCTCCTGAACCTTTCTTCCCACTGGTCACTGAGAAGATATCGCTCTCATCTCTGCCTAGAACATTGTATCTTGGACATCTCAAACTGTAGAGCTCTGTGTGTGTGTGTGTGTGTATGTGTGTGTGTGCACACACATATGTGTGTTTTGTTGTGTATGATATATGTATGTGTGTATATAGAATACACATATTTGTGTGTTTTATATATAATAGATAACTTCAATTCCACAAGTTCAGAATGAAACTCATTGTCTTTCCCTAAATCTCTCTCATCTTCCTAGCTCCCTTATTGTTTTCAAGGTACCTCCATGCTCCCAATCCCCTATGTTCCCAATCACAACATCCCCCATGATCCCTTCCTCTCATTCCATCTACCCACCAGTTTATTTGCCAGACCCAAACATTTCTACCCCCACAACATCTCTGGTAGACATTCTCTTCCCTCTCTCCACTCAACCATCAGTCTGGCTGAGGCCCTCCTCATCTCTTGCCAGTACTCTTGCAGTAACCTGCTGCTTGGTTCTCCTGTCTCAGATTTCTCTCCACTTTCATCCCTTGTCCACTCAGTTGCCACAGGAACCAGGATGACCATAGCGTTCAATCAGCCCCCTACTGCCGCCAGGACCAGATAGAAAGTCATCGGTCTGCCATTTGGTCACTTTCTGCTTTTTCCAGTATTCTCACACTTTACTCCCTCCCCATAAATCATGGTCCAGTCACAATGGGACTTGTTTTCTGTTCCTCCCACATCACATCCATCTCATCTCCATGATTGCTTCCTCCTTGTTTCTGCCCACCTCTGAGACTCAGCTCAAAACCCATCTTTCACCAGGGACCTTTCCTGGCTCCCTCACCAAATGATGCCATCCCCTTCGAGATTGCCTCCCATTCTGCTCTCCCTTCTATATATTTGTGTTCCATGTGTCTCTCTATATCACACATGTGCCATGTGTGTGTGTTTGTGTGTCAGTGCAGAGTGTGTTGTGGCGTGTTGTGCAGATATCATGTACAGGTGATTATATAGTCCATATGTACACATTATTGTTTATGTTTAGGATATGTGTGTTGTGTATAGATGTGTTGTATGCATGTGTATTATATATTGTGTTGTGTGTGTACAAGATGTGAAGGCATGTTATGTGTGTTATTGATACAAGAATATGCATGTGAGTTGTATAGTTTTGTGTACATTCTATGTACATGCATGTTATGTATATGATACATGTGTGTTTGGCTGTTACTGTATGTCTGTTATGTGCTATGTGTGTTTGTGCGCACACATATTTATCTATTCGTGCATAGCTGTTTGCATCACATACATACATGCATGCTTATATAGCTCTTTTACTGTGAATTCCTTGACGAAAGAGACTATTTTTACTTTGTATCTTCAGAGCTTAGCATGATGTGTGGCATACATGGGGTCACACATAAATGGGGTTTTTTGCTTGAAGAGTTCTCTGAAAAAAAAATCTTCCATGACCTCAGAGCTCCACGGGACCTCAGAATCCATCTATTACAACTCATACCTTCAAAAGGCAGACCTAAATCACACATGACTGATACCCCCAACGTCTGCTTAAAGCCCTCCAAGGAGGGGAGATCATTACTTTTCAAAGTCATCCCCTCCATTCATTCTAAGATAGCTCTGATTGTTAGGAAGCTTATGAAGAGCCTACAACCATCAGCAGATGTTCCTGGTTTTGCCTTTGGGAGTCAACAGCATAAATTCAATGTCTTTTCCACATAATAGCCTTTCCGTGCTTTGAAGACCACCATCTTGTCCTCTTCATGTCTTTCTCCTAAACATCCTCACTTCCTCCGACTGATCCTCTTCAGCATGGACTTCATTGGTTTAAAATCTCCAAAGTTAAAAGTGAACCTGACCGACCACCCACCCACACAACTTCAAACAAGAGCATTACCTAGAAAATATCTGGAAATCAAATCTCCAGAGCCAACTCTCTCCTGTTGACTTTCATCCCCACTTAGCCAATTTTGATGTTATCTCTAGACTTGGCCTTACAGGTAAATAAGGAGTGAATGATTACTGTATTTCTCAGTAGGCTCATTCCAGAGAAAACCTGATCAGTGCAAAGACCACCATCTTCTTCCTGATCAGGTTTTTCTTCCTGCAAGTATGTCTTCCAGAATTTCTGAGGCCAAGGGATAGCAGTGATCAAAAAGCAAGCAAAGCAGGGCCATCACCTCTTCTCCAGCCTGAAGCTTCAGTGTTGGCTCTAGCTGGGTTAAGGATCCAAGTCCTTGTCCTCAGAAGACCTTTGCTCTGAAGAAGTTAATAATCTTCCCCAGAAGTGGTTTTCCTGCCAGGATACACAGAGACCATGGGAATCAATAACTGCCTGTACCTCCTCCAGTTTACTGCCTTTCTGAACACTTCTTCTGATGAGAAAAATGCACATCTCACCAGAATATGAACTCCCAACAATGGGATCAAAGCCTCATCTTTGTAGGCCAATCAATTCTCCTCAGTCGATAAGTAAGACTAGAGCTGGAACTAGTTTGGAGAGACTTTGTCATTTCTGAAGGTGCTGAAATTTAGAAGGTTCCGTTTCCTTTCCTTCCATTTCTTATTACATAGTAAAGAATCAGGACTGTGGAAGAAACCTCTTAAGTTTGCTTAGGTTATATCCGTAAGTCATATTGGGAAGGAAGGGTAACTCTCTGAGAGATTCTTCTCTAAAAGTGACAACAGTTTAGCTTGTTTTTGAATTTCTGGGGGAGCAGAGTTATCTAGGGTATGAAAAATATTATTCATGCTCCTCTCAGCTCCCAACAAACCCTAGGCAATACTATTGGTTGATTTTTGAGCTTCTTTCCTTCTGACTTTGTTTTTTCTCTCGTAAAAGGAAAAATACCTAATGTTTAAGAATAATCCCAAAGGGACTTTAGTTCTAAGACTTAGCTCCCTATTGTGATGAGGGAAGAGTCAGATCCCTATGGCTCCTCTTGATTCTGCTCTTCTAAAAAGACAGTTCAGCAAGAAGGCCAATAACACAACAAAGTGGAGGAAGGATAAAGGAGGATGAAATATTGGAGGGAAGCTAGAAGGGGAGCCATAGCGCTCTCATTAGGAGACTCATCCTTGGATGGCACAGGGCCACCTGCCCTACTTCTTCTCTTGGGACCTGCCCCACACCAGGTCTGCTGCAGGAGATCTGGACATAGCCTGGGGTTAAAGGGGAGAGAGATACCATCAACCCTTTTCTCCTATTTCAGCCCTTTCTTCTATTGGTTTGGGGGTGAGGGGTCATTGACTACTGGAATGCCAGAAGTTCACAGTAACCTACTGTTTGACACACCCAAAGACATTAGTTTCTGGGATAAGAACTCACTATTTGACAAAAAAAATTTGGGAAAACTGGAAAATAGTATGGCAAAAAGTAGGCATAGACCCATATCTCATATCCCATACCAAAATAAGGTAAAAATGGGTACATGATTTAGACATAAAGGGTGATACCATAGACCAATTAACAGATCAAGAAATACTCTGTTGGATCTATGGAAAGGGCAGAATTTTTGACCAAACAAGAATTAGAGAACATTATAAACTGCAAAATGAATGATTTTGACTATATTAATTTTAAAAGCTTTTGCACTAATAAAACCAATGCAGCCATAATTAGAAGGAAAACAGAAAGTTGGAAAACAATTTTCACAGCCAGGGGTTCTGATAAAGGTCTCATTTCTAAAATATCTAAAGAACTGAATCAAATTTAGAAGATCACAAGTCATTCCCCAAATGATAAATGGTCAAAGGATAAGAACAGGCAGTTTTCAAATGAAGAAATTAAAGCAATCTATAATCATGGGGAAAAATGCTCCAAATCATTATTGATTAGAGAAATGCAAATTCAAAGAGCTATGAGGTATCACTTCCTACCTATCAGATTGGCTAAGATGACAAAAAAGGGAAAATGAACAAGGTTAGAGGCTGTAGGAGGATTGAAACACTAGTGTATTATTGGTGTTGTGAACTAATCTAACCATTCTGGAGAGCAATATGGAACTATGCCCAAAGAGCAATAAAACTGATCACACCTTTTGATCCAGCAATACCAATTCTGGGCCTATATACAGAAGAAATTATAAAAAATGGTTGAAGTCCCACATGTTCCAAAATATTCATAGCAGCTCTTTTTTATAGTGGCAAGGAATTGGAAATTGAGGGTATACCCATCCATTGGGGAATGGCTGAAAAAAAGTTATGGTACATGAATATAATGGAGCATTATAGTTCTATGAATGGCTGGACTCTAGAGAAGTATGGGATGACTTACAGGAACTGATGCTGAGCGAAGGGAGCAGAACCAAGAGAACATTGTACACATTAACAATAACATTATGAGTTGATCAACCTTGATGGACACCACTCCTCTCAGAAGTTCATAGAGCTAGGACAGCCAGGAGACTGGCTATGGACAACACTATCCACATTCAGAGGAAGAAAAACAAAACAAAGAAAAGCCTACAGAATCGGAATGAACATTTTAAAAGTTTCTCTTATGTTTTTTTCTTTCCTTTTTCATGATCTTTCTTTTCTCTTGGTCTTAATTCCTCATATAGAAAATGACTAATCTGTAAACATGTTAAACACAAATGTGTATATACAATGTTCAACAGACTATTCACCATTGGGGAGGGGGAAGGGAAGGGAGGGTGGAAAGAAACTATGAAACTTATAAATATGCACATACATGTGGATGGATATTGAAAAACTTTCATAACATGGAAATGGAAAACTAAAATAAAATATTAATTGTGATTTTTAAAAAAGGAATATCATAAATTCCTTAAGAATGAAGGCTATTCTTTGCCTCTTTTTATATTCCCAACCCTTAATACCATAATAGTATATTTGTTGTGGTTCAGTTGACTTTGGTCAATCAGACTCTTTGTGACCCCATTTGGGATTTTCTCAGCAAAGTGGTTGACCATTTGCTTCTTCAATTCATATAAAGAAACTGAGGCAAAAAGGTTTTGACTTGTTCAATCATACCACTAGTGAGTATTTGAGACCAGATTTGAACTCAAGAAGAGTCTTCCTGATTCCTGATCAATGCTCTGTATACTATAGCACCATCTAGTTGTGCCTAAGGGGTACAAAGAAGAGGTTTGATAAATGCTTGTTGGCTGACTCAAAGACAAAAATTCTTTTTTTTTTTTTTTTAGGTTTTTGCAAGGCAAACGGGGTTAAGTGGCTTGCCCAAGGCCACACAGCTAGGTAATTGTTAAGTGTCTGAGATCAGATTTGAACTCAGGTCCTCCTGACTCCAGGGCCAGTGCTTTATCCACTATGCCACCTAGCTGCCCCAATTCAAAAATTCTTAACCTGAGCTCTTTGAACGTTTTTTATTAGTATGATGATCATTGTATTTCAATTGTATTTCAATTGACTTGATGTCTATTTTATTTTATGTGTCTACAGGCATTATTCTGAGAAGAGGTCCCTACACTGCACCAGACTGACTACCAACTTGAATCCATAAAAGAATCCTGCTGGGGGGCAGGAGATGCCCCTTCCCAGCATAACTGCCACTCATAGCTCAATAAAGGTAAAGAACATCTCGACCCAGAGATGGACTGCTGAGGCCTTCCCACAGCCCAGGGGCATTCTTGCCTTACCTGGTAGGATGCAAGCCCTTGAAGGTAAGGTCATTTACTTTTATCTCTATACTCCAAGCTCCTTGCACAAATTCATATGACAGGTGGTTAATAAATATTTTTTTGCTTAAATAAATGATTAATTAATTGGTTAATTAAGTAGTAGATTGGAAGGGTGTATGAGTGTTTAAGGAGGACTAACATCTTTGATGTCAGCACTGCTGAGAAGTTTCCAGAGCTCCTCCTCCACCTCGGATGTCTACATGTCACACACATCTCACCTGTGACTCCAAGAAGCCATAGCATGGGCAGTGGTCACACCCCAGTAACCTGTCTTGAGAACAAGCTAAATTAGGTTGAGGGTAACCCACAGGACACTCAGGAGAGTGTCTACCCAAACAAATGAAGACTTTCTCTCCCCAGTGGAATGTGCAGATGAGAACAATTTGTTCCAATGACCATGAAGTCATCTGAAGCTTAGGATTTGGTCAATACATCAGAAAACACCAAGGTCATACAGCAGATTCCAGACCGTCATCCGTCAGTCGTCTTGACTTGTCCTACCCACTGGACTCCAATGACATTGGAAGAGAGAGGAGGGGTTGATGACTTTGTGCAATTTTGTCTCAATTAAATGCAATAGTCCAAGACATCATCCTGGTCCTCTTTAAAAAGATGAAGGACAAACGGCAATAGATTGGTCCAATCTCTCCCTGAAGTCTTCCCTACTGCTTCTACTGCCCCAACCTGTGCTTGCCTGAACGAAACAATTGCCAAGCAAAGCTGCTCTTTCCTAGCCTATCACCCTACTAGGACAAAACTCTATTTAACCATGATAGTTTTGAGCATCAGCCAAGCTGAAGTCAAGATGAGGACACTATCCTCTATTCCTTCACTCTCACTTGCGAGCCAAGAAAATGGCAGCTATCAGTGGTGAATGCCCTCTTTTTCCCTAATTCTGTACTTCAAACCCCTTCAACATTATCCACAGTCTTTCTTCTTAGACTCTAATCCAGAAATGATGTTTCCAATGTGCCATGTCTTTACCAATTGTAGTCCTTTTGCCTATGATCCTAGACCATTCTCCTTCCTTTGAGTGTTTGTTCTTTCAAGCATTCCCTCTCTTGTTTCTCTTCCTGTCTCTATCTCTTGATAATTCTCTCTCTCTCTCTCTCTCTCTCTCTCTCTCTCTCTCTCTCTCTCTCTCTCTCTTTCTCTCTCTCTCTCTCTCTCTCTCTCTCCCTCCCCCAAATGGTTCCTTCTCTATTGCCTATCAAGATGATCAGATATCTCCCACTGAAATAAAAACTTTTAAAAACCTTCATTTGCCCCTACTAATTCCTAGAATTCCCTTCCTATATCTTCCTTTTGATAGGTAAACTTCTAGAAAATAAAGTCCATGCTTACTACCCCCATTGCCTCCTGTTTCTCTTCCCCAGTGCACAGCTCAACCCAACTGCCTGTGCTCTGTCTTCCAACCACCTAGCTCTATGAGAACTGTTCTTTCCATTGTCAACAACAACCTTGTTTGTAATAAGTCCTTGTTCTTATGAATGTCTTTACACCTTCCGACACTGGTGTCCATTCCTCCTTGAGAAATCAACTCCTTTAGTTTTCCTGACACTGCTCTTTTCATGTTTCCTTTCAACCTCTCTGAATACTCCTCAGTTTTCATTTTTTTTTAGGTTTTTGCAAGGCAAACGGTGTTAAGTGGCTTGCCCAAGGCCACACAGCTAGGTCATTATTAAGTGTCTGAGACCAGATCTGAACCCAGGTACTCCTGACTCCAGGACCGGTGCTTTATCCACCGTACCACCTAGCTGCCACTCAGTCTTCATTTTTAATCAAACTCATATACCTTTCCCTCCATGCATGGATGCCTCCCAAGGCTCTGTCCTAGGACAACTTTTCTTTTTTAGATTTTTAACATTTTTATCAAAAGTTTTGTGTTCCAAATTCTATCCCTCTCTCCCCTCCCTTCTCCCTGAGACAATAAGCAATGAGATAAAGGTTATAAATGTGCTGTTACATAAAATGTTTACATATTAGTCATTTTATGCAAGAAAATTCTAATAAAGGGGGGAAAACAAAAGAAAAAGTGAAAAATAGCAGACTTTAGCATATAGTCAGTTAATATCATTTCTTCCCCTGGAGTCAGATAATATACTTCCACATTAGTCCTTTGGAATTATCTTGGCTTCCCTGATAGCTTCCATTTTCAGAGGATAGTGTCCCCAGCTTCACCCCAGCTTGACTGCTCAGAACTATCACGGCTAAATAGACATTGGTCCTAATAGGGTAATAGGCTAGGAAAGAGCAACTTTACTTGGACTTGTCTTAGCTTCTTGAGAAAAGCTAAATCATTTACAATTCTTCATGGAACAATATTGCTGTCACTGTGGACAGCTTTCTCCTGGTTCTGTTCCCTTCACTATGCACCAGTTCATGGAAATCTTTCCAGGTTTTTCGGAAATCCTACTTGTCATTTCTTATTGTCCAATACCATTTCTTCACAATCACATTCCACAGCTTGTTTAGCCATCTCTGATTAATGGGCAGCCCTTTGATTTCCAATTCGTAGGCACCACAAAAAGAATTGCTATAAATAATTTTGTACATGTGACTATTTTCCCCTTTTCTATGATCTCTTTGGGTTAAAGACCTAGCAGTGGTGTTTCTGTATTGATATACACACTATTTTAGCCCTTTATGGTTCCAAATTATTCTTCAGATTGGTTGGATTAGTTCACAACTCCACTAGCAGAACATTAATGTCCCAGTTTTCCCAAAACCCCTCCAGCATTCAACATTTTCCTTTTTGTCATCTTAGTGACTCTGACAGGTGTGAGATGGTACCTGAGAGTTGTTTTAATTTTCATTTTTCTCATCAATAATGATTTAGAACCTTTTTTATATGACTATAGATAGCTTTTGATTTCTTTTTCTGAAAACTGCCTGTTCATATCCTTTGACCATCTGTCAATTAGGGAATAACTGGTACTTTTATAAATTTAACTCGGTTCTCCATATACTTGAGAAATGAGGCCTTTATCAGAGATACTTGTTGCAAAAAAAATTTTTCCTGCTTTCCTTATAATTCTAGTTGTGTTTTGTTTGTACAATTTTTTAAAATTTTATCCAATCAAAATTATCTATTTTACATTTTGTAACTCTCTTTATATCTTCTTCCCTTATCCATCAATATGGCAGATATATTATTCCAAGCTCTTAATTTGCTTATGATATTACCCTTTATGTGCAAATCACGTACCCATTTTGACCTTATCTTGATATATGGTGTGAATTGTTGGTGTACCCCTAGTTTCTACCATACTGTTTTCTAGTTTTCTCAGTAGTATTTGCCAAAAAAATGAGTTTCTGTTCCAAAAGCTTGGATCCCTGGGTATAGCATATATGAAATTACTATGATTATTTACTAGAATGGAATTTTTAATTAATCTGTTCCACTGATCCACCACTATATTTCTTTTTTTTTAATTTTTTATTTATTTAAGGCAATGAGGTTAAGTGCCTTGCCCAAGGTCACACAGCTAGGTAATTATTAAGTGTCTGAGGCTGGATTTGAATTCAGGTCCTCCTGACTCCAGGGCTGGTGCTCTATCCACTGTGCCACCTGGCTGCCCCCTACCACTCTATTTCTTAGTCAGTACAAGATTATTTTGATAATTACCACTTTATAGTGCAATCTGATATCTGGTACAGCTAGACCATCTTCTTCTTTCATATTTTTTTTTTCATTGATTCCTTTGATATCCTTGAGGTTTTGTTCTTCCAGATGAATTTTGCTATTACTTTTTTTCTAGCTCTATGAAATATTTTTTGATAGTTTGATTGGTATGGTACTGAATTAATAGATTAATTTAAATACAATTGTCATTTTTATTATATTGATTCAGCCTACCCATGAGCAATTAATATTTTTCCAATTGTTTAGATATGACTTTGTGTGAAAAATGTTTTTTGGTTGTGTTCATATATTTCATGGTAGGTCAGCTGCCAAATATTTTATATTGTCTACAGTTACTTTAAATGGAACTTCTCTTTTGATCTCTTGCTGCTGGACTTTGTTGGTAATATATAGAAATAGTGGTGATTTATGTGGGTTTATTTTGTATCTTGCAACTGTGCTAAAGTTAATAATTTCAAGGAATTTTAGTTGGTTCTCTAAGATTTTCTAAGTATAACAACCATATCACTACAAAGAGTGATAGTTTTGTTTCCTCATTGCCTATCCTAATCCTTTAATTTCTTCTTCTTCTCTTATTTAAAAGTTTGGTCATCCTTGCTATCCCCCTGATTGTATTGGGAAGGCTTCTAGTTTACTCCCATTACAGATTATGCTTGCTGGTGGTTTTAGATAACTGCTACTTATTATTGTAAGGTAAGCTGCATTTGTCCCATGTTCTCTAGTTGTTTTGTTGTGTTTTTTTTAATAGGAATTGATGCCAAATTTTCTCAGACTTTTTCTGCATCTACTAAGATAATAGTATGATTTCTGTTGGTTTTGTTATTGATGTAGTCAATTTTGCAAATAGTTTTCCTCATATAGATTCAGTTCTACGTTCCTGGTATAAAACCCACCTGATGATAGTGTAGGATCCGTGTGATATATTGCTGTAATGTCTTTGCTAGTAATTTACTTAAAATTTTTGCATCAGTATTCATTAGGGAAATTGGTCTATAATTTTCTTTCTCTGTTTTGACTCTTCCTTGGTTGGATATCAGCACCATATTTCTGTTGTGAAAAGAATTTGGTCCTTCACCTATTTTCCCAAATAGTTTCTATAGTACTGAGATTAATTTTTTTTAAATGTTTGGTAGAATTCACTTGCAATTCCATCTGGTCCTGGGGATCTTTTCCTTGAGAAGTTCACTGATGGCTTGCTCAATTTCATTTTCTAAGATTGGGCTATGTAAGAATTTTATTTCTTCTCCTGCTGATTTGGGCAGTTTATATTTTTGTAGACATTCATCATTTAATTTAGATTGTCAGATTTATTGGCACATAATTGGGAAAAATAATTCCTAATGATTGTCTTAATTTCCTTTTCATCAATGGTAAATTCACCCCTTTCATTTTTGATATTAGCAATTTGTTTTTCTTTCCTTTTTTTAATCAAAATAACCACTGATTTTTCTATTTTATTGATTTTTTCATAAAACCAGATTCTAGTTTTATTTATTTGATCAATGATTTTCTTCTTTTCAATTTTATTAATCTCTCTCCTTTGATTTTCAGGATTCCTGATTTGGTGTTTTTGAAGATGTTTATCTATTCCTTTTCTAGTTCTTTTTAGATTCATTTGCAATTTGTTGATCTACTTTTTCTCCATTTTATTGATGTAAGCAATTAGAAATAGGAATTTTCCCCTAAATACCTCTTTAGCTAAGCTTATAAATTTTGATATGTTGTCTCATTGCTGTCATTTTCGTTGATGAAATTTTCAATTGTTTCTATGATTTGTTTTCAATGATTAGAACATTTAATTTCCAATTAATTTTAATCTCTGTTGTTTAATTATTGAATGTAAGTTTTACTGTACTACAATCTGAAAAGAATGTTTACTATTTCTGCTGTTCTGTATTTGGTTGTGAGATTTTTATTCCTTATATTTAGTCAGTTTTTGTGTAGATATCATGTATTGCTGAGAAAAAGGTATATTTTTTTTCTATTCCCATTCAGTTTTCTCCAGAGATTTATCCCATCTAACTTTACCAGAATTTTATTTATTTCCTTAATTTGTTTTTTCACTTCTCTCCCTCACCTACCCTCCACCCTTTCCCTCCTCACCTTCCCCAATATATCCTCCTTTTTATCGGTCCTCCTCCCCTCTTCTATTATCTGCATTCCTTATTTCCTTATAGTATAAAGATAGATTTCTTTATCCACCTTAGTGTGTATGTTATTTCATCTTTGAGCCAATTTTGATGAAAATAAAGTTTAAAATTGACTTGTCAACCTTGCCCATCTCCCCCTCCATTCTAATAGTTCTTTCATGCCTTGCTTATGGGGATTATTAACCCCATTCAATCTGCCCCCCCTTCTTCCAATTCACATTTCTTTCTTACCCTCCCTTCCTTAAAAGTGTGGCTGTATTCACACTCTGTATACACAGACTTCTAATTATTCTTATAGTGAAGAATTTTCAGAGTTAAGAATATTATCTAGTCATATCAAAATATAAAATTTAACCTTTTTGAATTTCTTTTGTTTTCTGTCTTTTTTCTTTTTTAGTTTTTTTTAATATTTACCTTGAATCTTGTATTTGGAGGTCCAGTTTTTTTTTAATTTAGTTCTGGTCTTTTAATGAGAAATGCTTGAAAGTTCTCTAGTTCGTGAAATTCCTATTTCCCCTGAAAGATTATGTTCAGTTTTGCTGAGTAGATGATTCTTGGTTATAATCCTAACTCCTTTGCTTTTCAGTATATCATATTCCAAGTCCTCCAATTCTTGCATGAAGAAGCTATCAAGTCCTGGGTAAGCCTAACTGTAGAGCCACAATATTTGGGTTGGCTTTTTTGCTGTTTGATCTGTAAGCCCTGGAATCTGGCTATGATTTACAGGGAGCTTTTATTTGGAATCTCTTTCAGGTGTTGATAGAGTCCTTTAATTTCTGATTTGCCTTCTAATACATGAGAGTCGTTTTCTTTGATAATTACTTGAAAGATGTTGTCAAGGACTTCTTTCCTCTCAACGCTCTGCCTCTTGATAATTTTGTCAGATCCATGGGTCTAGTTAGAGATAACTGAACAGATTATATTTCTTACTTACATCATGAAGGGTCACCGCTACCTGAATATTTTCCAGATATCTCAAACTCACCATTTTTAAAACTGAACTCCTGCCTCCCATCTTCCTATCCATCCTCTTGAATTTCCCATTCTTGTCAAGAGTACCACCGTTCTTCAGGTGAGTGAGGAATTCAGGTTTGCAACCTTAGAGACATTCTTCACTGGGTGTCCTTCACCCCACTGATCCCTCCCATCACTTGTCAATAGTAGCTGAGGTTATAGTTTGGATCCAAAGCTAGTTCATGCCATCCTCACTTCTCTCCTCGATTGAAGGAACTTCCTGGCTGGTCTCCCCACCATGAGCAATTGTCACTGAAGGGAACCTCCTCCAGCACAAGTCTAATCATGCCATTCCTTTTCTCTCTAATGAAGCTCTGTTGCCTTTAGGGTGGAGGGCATTTCACTTCCTTCAGTCTGGCCCCAGTCTACTTTTCCAGGCTGATGACACAGGATTCTTGGTTACTTACTCTAAGATCCACCCAGACCACCAACCTGCCAGCTGTTCCCTCTATAGGACATTCTGGGTCCTGCTAAGAACACGGATGGAATCATGGAAAAGCAGGAAGTTTTCATTTTGCTCCAAGTTTTTACAACAAACAACCAAATCAATCCCCGGAAAAAGCAATACATTGACCTCCCGTCCCATTGGGCATCAGAAGAGCAGATACTGACTGGCAAAGAGGTCAACATTGCTCAGGACAAGGGGAGCTCAGGTGTGAGGGAAAGAGAAAAGTAAGTGGGCTAGAGGATCATGCTCTTGAGTCGATGGAACTTTGAAAGCCATCTAGTCTTACCCAGAAGGGAAACTGAGCCCCAGTGATGTTCAGTGACTTGCCCAAGATTAGACAGGGAGCAAAAAGCCAACCTAAGATTTGAATCCAAGTCCTAGAACTCCAAATCCCATGCTTGCTCTACTGCTGTAGAAGATGTTCTGGAGCTCACTCTTGCCTCTTCTTGGGCTGCATCCCTCAGGTTATTCCTTGCCAGGAAAACTGGCCTGCCTCATCCTCCCAGGGATCCTCTCCGTTTGCTAATGAGCTCAATTTGGATGGGGTTAAGATAGCCTTGGGTGATGAGGGCTTAATGAGCCTCCCCACCCAAATACCAGTTAAACTTTAACCTGCGCTTTCTGATCGTTAACTCTTTAACTAAAGAGAGTGAGTTAAGTTGGCATTTTGGGCAACTTGAGTGATCCCTTGGGAAGGAAGGAAGGAAGGAAGGAAGGAAGGAAGGAAGGAAGGAAGGAAGGAAGGAAGGAAGGAAGGAAGGAAGGAAGGAAGGAAGGAAGGAAGGAAGGAAGGGAGGGAGGGAGAAGGGAGGAAAAGAGGGAGGGCGGGAGGATAAAAGGAAAAAGGGAAAGAATGAAGGAAATAGTGATAATAACTAACATTTTTATAGCACATTTAAAGTTAGGAAAGATAGGGACTATAAAAATATAAAAATAGATTTATGGGGACCTCTCAGGGACCTCTTCTTCCCTGCAATGGCCCTCAGAGATCATGTAGTCCACCCTTTTCATTCTGAATTTGAGGAAGGTGGGGACCAGAGAAGTTAAGTCACTTGCCCAAAGTCACATAGGTAACAAATGATGGATCCAGGATGCCAATCCAGGTAATAAGTCCCCCCACTGCATATTCATACATATTTCATTTCATCCTCATGACTGGCCCTGGGGAGATAGGAAAGTCTTATTATCCCCATGTTACAGAAAAAGGAAATGGAGGC
This sequence comes from Macrotis lagotis, assembly GCF_037893015.1. NCBI lineage: Eukaryota > Metazoa > Chordata > Mammalia > Peramelemorphia > Peramelidae > Macrotis > Macrotis lagotis. Next base: position 11,828,213 of record NC_133663.1, on the reverse strand, counting down.
TGGAGAAGGGCCATGGATTGCTCCAAATGACAAAGCTGATCAGCATACTAGCTCCCCAGCTCCATGATCCCATGTCTCTTATTGCTGTGAGGCAGGAGGCTCTCATCTGAGCCCCTCCCATTCCACCATTGAGGGGGACACCTTATTTTACCAACACTCTGTGGATGACTCCTCTTCTTGAAACGTTGAAGCAGAGTATGTGGTGGGCCCTGTAAGCATGATTTGCACCTCTCTGCATCTCCCTCCCAAGGTCCAGTCCATTAAAAGTTGGGAGAACTTGACTCCTAGCCAACTATATATCTTCTTTACTCTTGGTGCATGATATAAATCTTCCTCCCAGACTTGTCATGACAAATCACTTACTTTATATGATTTTACAAAAATGTTTTAGACTTTAAACATTTTCTTTCCTTCTATAAACTATCAGAATTTAACAATCCAGGCTAATTTCCTCACTTTACAGAAAAGAAAACTGAGATAGAAAGGGGAAAGAATTGCCAAACTGTTATGGGGCAGCTTGAGAAACCCATCCATTTGACCACTGCCTCAGACAGGTGAGTTGTTGCATCTCCACCTTCTAGACCTCCTATATGATGATTGATAGAGTCATTCCCAGTGCCTCAGTTTCTTCATCTGTAAAATAAAAGGGTTGGATGAGATGGTATGTAAGGTCCCTTTCAATTCTAAACCTATGATCAATTCTATAAGTGAGAACTCACATAGCCCATCCCCTACATTTTTTTTAGTTTTCTTTGAAAGGCAATAGGGTTAAGTGTCTTGCCCAAGGCCACACAGCTAGGTAATTATTAAGTGTCTGAGGCTGGATTTGAACTCAGATACTCCTGACTCCAGGGCTGGTGCTCTTTCCACTGAGCCACCTAGCCAACCCCATCCCCTACATTTTACAGATGAGGATCTCATTTTATCCTCACAACACTGTGGAATGTAGGTGATTTTATCATACCCTTTGTATAGATGAAGAAACTGAGACAGAGGTAAAGTCATTTTCCCTAGGGTACAGAGTTGGCCAGTGCCTTAAACAGGATTTAAACACAGGTCTTTCCTGTGGTGCAATGAATTTTGAATCAGGAAGATTCATCTTCAAGTTCAAATTCAGCCTGGGTCACTTACTGTGTGACCCTGGGTGAGTCACTTCACCCTCTTTGCCTCAGTTTCTAGAGTCAGACACAAAAGAAACAATTAAACAACAACACTGATTTCAGGTCCAATGCTCTATCCACCTTGGGCAAGTCACAAACTCCCTCCTTCTGAGTTTCTTCTTCCATAGAGGATTAGTCTACATGGTCTCTTAAGGTTCCTGCTAATTTCCCCAGTTTCTTCAACTGATGTTCATATGTCATGATCTCTAGGGTCTTTTGCGGTGGTTAGTCTTTAACTTGACATCATTTTTATTATTAATATTGATCATTGGCTAGGAATTAGGATCAATTTTTCATTAAATCTTTAAAGCATAATGAAGGTTCATAACTTGGTCTCAAAAGTGTGACACTCGGGCAGCTAAGTGATGCAGTGGAGGGTGGCTAGGTGGTGCAGTGGATAAAGCACCAGCCCTGGAGTCAGGAGTACCTGGGTTCAAATCTGGTCTCAGACACTTAATAATTACCTAGCTGTGTGGCCTTGGGCAAGCCACTTAACCCCATTTGCCTTGCAAAAACCTAAAAAAAAAAAAGTGTGACACTCCTTGCTCTGCAGAAAAAAAGTCCAGATGCAGGTTAGTATTGGCAAGTCCTGCCCATGGACAGACAGCAACCCTCATGTCCTCTTTGTATAAACCTATGTTTTATCTGCTTTGCACAGACACTTTGTTTACTTGTTGTGAATTGAGAACATATGGAATTCTTTGAGGTGGGGAGAGGGACATGGAGAAAAGCAAGGCTTACAGCCAAGTGAAATGTGGGAGTATAATTTACTTAACGGGAGGCAAAAAAGTTAAGGAGCAAAGTTTGAACCCACAGGGTCAATTTGTAATCAGGAAATGAGAGAGGTTACCATTTTTGTAAAAAGTCCAAAACCAACAACCCAGACCTAATTTACTTTCTGATGTAATGGAGTCCAAGTCCATGGTCAGCATATTATTCTTATAGAAACCAGAAAGCACCCTGTCTTATGGAGGTGTGTAGCCTGGGTGGTCTCAGAGGAGGAGGGAAGAGGGAGAATGGTAGGAGATGCAGGTCACTGGTTCCCTAAGCCCAGGTCTTTCTGCAGAGGAACAAGGGGCCACCCTGCTTTGACTGGTGGAAGCTAGTGGTTTTCTCCTCTACCCTTAGCACTGGGGACTCAGGGACTACTTGGACCGACCTTGTTGGGAGGTGGGGAAGAGAAGAATCATGGAGAACATTCACTACAGGAATTCTGTCTGAGAATTTTCAGGGCTGTGGGCTGCCCAATAGAGCCTGCTGTTAGGACCCCAGGTTCTCCTAGGTGAGAATTCAGCTAGCATAGCCCTGCATATTTCAGACACTCCATAAACATAGAAGAAAAAGTTCTGGAGTCAGAGGACCTCGTTTCAAATCCTTCCTTTGTTACTCATGGCTATGAGAGCTTGGGCAAGGCAGTTTCTCCTCTGGGGGTCCCAGCATTCTTACCCATAAAAGAAGGAAGCCTCCATAGCTTCAAAGTGTCATAGGAAGCTAGGTGGCACAATAGACAGACTGAGAGGCAGAAAATCCCAAGTTCAAATTCTGTGTGACCCTAGCTAAGTCAATAACCTCCATCTGCCTTGGTTCCCAGAGACACTGAGGATCAGAGATAATGTATAAAGCACTTTGTAAGCCTTAAAGTGCTCTATAAATGTTAGCGATTATTAGCTTTGATTAGTAGTTTCTTTGACTGTCCTCCATGCCTGGAAGGTTCTCCCAACTCACTCTGCCTACTGACTATCTTTATGTCCTAAGCAAAATTCCATCTTGTCTTGGAAACCTATCCTACCCCATCCTGACTCCAGCTTTTCCTCTGATAACTGCTTCCCATTGATTGTCTAGAGCTGGCTTTGTAAATATTTGCTTGAATGTTGTCCCCTCCGTTTGACTGTAAGCTCCATGAGGGCAGGGACTGTCATCCTTCTTGTGTCCTTCAACATTCAGTACAGTACTTTGCACATTATAGTCAATTCATAAATGTTGCCTGATTGGTTGAAACAGATGCCAGATGGGAAGCAGATGGTAGATTTTTGGATGTTGGTCAGCAAGCAGCAAAAGAGGTCAAGGGCACTATTCAGTTTGGGGCAAGGGACTTCTCCAAACTAAACAAGGTCTATGTCTGGTTTGCTTCACTTTCTCAGGAAAAGAACAGTCAATCAAAACAGAAAAGGAGGAAGCTAGGTGGTGTTTTGGATAGGGTACTAGACTTAGGAGTCAAAAAGACCTGAATTCAAACCCAGTCTCAAAAACTGACTAGCTGTTGTTACCCTGAGCAAATTTCTTTTTTTTTTTTGCAAGACAATGGAGTTCAGTGGCTTGTCCAAGGTCACACAACTAGGTAATTGTTAAGCGTCTGAAGGCAAATTTGAACTCAGGTCCTCCTGACTCCAGGGCCACTGCACCACCTAGCTGTCCCCTGAGCGAGTTTCTTAAACTGCTTTCTCAGTTTTCAAATCAGAGGGTTGGACTCATCTGCCTCCAAGTCCCTTTCAACTCCAAGTCTATAATGCTAAGACAAGTCTCCAAATGCAGAAAAAGTGCCCAGGGGGTATGTCTTTTGCTTTTCAAGTTGTTGGATTTTGAAAGGAATCTTTTCAACTCTCTTTAAAATTTTATAACTGTCAATCTATCTGAATTTGTACATATATGTTTTTACATCATAAATTTCCCCAATATTCCTCTTCCCACTCCACCCCATCAGAAAAACATCCCAAATAAATAAATATTTTAAAGAAAAATAAAGGAAAAACTGTCAAAATTTATCAAAGCATTAAAAAGTCTGACAATATGAAGTACTTGGGGACCTCTCATCTCTGTTTTCTCATAGCTTTTTTGTGCCATAATTGTTCCTGATAATTTTGCAGCATTGACTGTTTTTTGGTGTTTTTTATTTCCATTTATATTATTATAATCACTGTACACATTGTTTTCTTAGTTCTGCTGACTTCACTCTGCATCAGTTCATGTAGCTCTTTCCACATTTATCACATACATAACTTCTTATAGAACAGTAATATTCTATATTCCATTTTTGTACCACAATTTGTTTAGCCATTCTCCAACTGATGAGCATTTCATTGTATAATCATCAATATTAAGGTCATATATCAATCTAGAGAGCCACAAATAACTAACCAATATCAGTATTAATCTTCCATACTCCAGTGGAATATGATGGAAGGTGTTGTCTAAGCCTAATTTCTGTCAAATTACTTACACGTTTTCCCAATAATCCTTGACTAATAGAGAGTTCTTGCCAAAGTAAGCAGTGGTTTTTTGGTTTGTCAAATACCAGTTTCATTGTTTCTGATTCTCTTTTGTATAGTCTGTTTCATTAATCTATATCTCTATTTTTTAACTAATCCTAGATGGTTTCATGACTTCTGCTATAAAAAATATAATTTGAGGTCTGCAAGTGCTATTGTCCCCTTAATCCCTGTCTCTTCATAATTTCCCTTGATATTCTATTTTATTTGTTGTTTTATCATTATCATTTTTACATAATTATCAATTGTTTCTATAATTTGTTCTTAGATACACTAATTATTTAAGATTTCATTGTTAAGTCTTCATTTGAGTGTATATCTTTTTCTGTGCTCCCAAATTTCACAAATGTGAAAAAGACAGAAATAATGACAGTACAACTCAATACTAATAGGAATCAGTTCAGGGAGCACAGAAAAAAGATATACACTCAAATGAAGACTTAACAATGAAATCTTAGATAATTAATTTATCTAAGAACAAATTATAGAAATAATTATAATTATTTAAATGTAATAATGATAAATTTGTCTTTTTATTCTATTCCCATGATATTCTGTTTATTTTCCAAATGAAGTTTATATTATTTATTGAGTTCTATAAAGAATCCCTTTGGTCATTTGATTGGGATAGCTATTAAAAGTGTAAATTAGCATTGGTAGTACTGTTATTTTTATTAAATTGACAAAGCCTGCCCACAAGCACTGAACACTCCTTCAGCTTTTTAGGTTATTCTTTATTTATTTATTTAAGGAGTACTATGTAACTGAAGTCTTTTTTGTGTACTGTGATCCCCAAATAGCTTGTGCATTTTTTAGTTATTTGAAATGGGATCTTCCTTTCCATTATTATTTCTTGTGTTTTGTTGTGGGGTATATAGAAATGTTGACTTTTGAGAGTTCATTTAGTAGTCTGCAACTTTGCTGAAGCTATTAACTTTCTTGGTTAGTATTTTGTTAATTCTCTGGAGTTTTCTAAGTAAACAAGCTTTCCTTATCATCAACAATTACCTTCTCTTTATCTGTCTTTAAGATTTTAATTTCTCTCTTATTTTCATTGCCTTTGCTAGAATTTTCAAAACAATAACAAATAATTATGGGGAGAGTATGCATCTTTACTTAATGTTCATATTTATTGTTTAGGATGCTTGCTTTTGGTTTTAGATTCTTTTTACAATATTAAAAAGATCCCTCTAACTACTATACAGTAGGATTTTTAGCTTACACTAGTGTACTTTTTCAAGGCTATTACCTGATCTATTGAGATAATCAAGTGGGTTTTTTTTAGTTATTGTTACTTTTAATATGATTAGTTATGCTGATTGTTTTCTTAAAATTGAACTTTACTCACATCCCTGGTATAAATCCAAACTAGGGAAAATAGGAGGGAAGGGGCTTGAGGGTGAGAGGAAGAGACAATAAGAAAAGGATTGCCTGAAATAGATTGTTAAAATAAAGGAAAAGATGTAGTTCTGTGTTTATAGAGGAAAAAGGGGGGGAAATTCTAATTTGAAAAAAAATAGAGGCAAAATAGAGAAAAATATAAACCTCATGCACTGCATTTTCTTTAAATATATTAAGTAATCCTATAAAATGGAAAAGGTTGACAGATATAAGAAAACTAAGCATCATACTATATTGCTTACAAGAAACACTTAAAAAGTAAACCCATATATAGAATAAAAAAGGAGGGACTGGAAAAAAATTGCTGGGCATCAGGATCATTAAAGAAGCTAAAGTTGCTCATGTTATCAGACAAAAGCAAATTTTCACAATATTAAGAAGGGATAAACTAGGAAACTACATTATTCTGAAAGGAGCCACAAATAACCAAGCAATATCAGCATTAATCTCCTATACTCCAAATGTTTTAGCATTTACATTCATAGAGGAAACATTAACTGAACTACAAGAAGGCACAGTAGTATAAAAGCTGCAGAAGATTGTAATGTTTCTCTCTCAATTTTGGCTACATAATTATAAATTAATATTGAATATTAATATTGAAATCCATTGATTTCTGAAGAAATTAGAGCTAAAAGACTTATGGAATCTTATAAGTAGGATTGCAAAAGAATATTTACATACTCCTCAGCATCACATTGCACTTTTACAAGACTGGACCAGGGGTTAGGGCCCAAAGATATTGCCGACAAATGTGAAAAAGGCAGAAATAATGACAGTGCAACTCAGTACTAATAGTAATCAGTTCAGGGAGCACAGAAAAAAAAAAGATATACACTCAAATGAAGACTTAACAATGAAATCTTAAATAACTAGTGTATCTAAGAACAAAATTATAGAAACAGTGATAATTGTGTAAAAAATTATAATGATAAAACAACAAACAAAACTTCCAGAATGTAGCTAAAAAATTCCCAATTTTTAATTTAAAATTACTTTGTTCCCTATGAAGATACATTAATAACAAAAAGAGATTATCTAAATCAAATGCATTTTGAAAAATTAGAAAACCAAGAAATAAACAAATTAAAACTTTTGCACAGAAGAGAAGATATTAAAATTAAAAGTTGCAAAATTGTTTCAGTTGTGTCCAATACTTTGTGAGGTTTTCTTGGTAAAGATAGTGGAATAATTTGTCATTTCCTTCTCCAACTCATTTTTCAGATGAGGAAAACTGAGGCAAACAAGGTCAAGTAATTTGCCCAGGCTGATACAACTAGTTAGTGTCTAAGGCTAACCAGATTTGATTCTCCTGCCTCCAGGGCTAGTATCTTCTGTACCACTTAGCTGCCCTCTCAGGATAAAGATATGTATCTTGTTTGTACCTTGTTGTTTGCATGTTGTTTCTCTACTTACACACACACACGCTGATGAGATTCTTTTTTGTTAATTATTTATTTAAGGCAGTGGGGTTAAGTGACTTGCCCAAGGTCACACAGCTAGGCAATTATTAAATGTCTGATGGCGAATTTGAACTCACGTCCTCCTGACTCCAGGATTGGTGCTCTACCCACTGTACCACCTATCTGTGATCAGATCCTGAATTCATTCAGGGCAGGCTATAATACTTAGCTCAGTGCCTTCCTGATACATAATAGACATTTAATAAATGTTTATTGATTTACTGATTGACTAGTCAATTGCCAAATTTCTTATTTATCAGTAGAATAGTTCGATTATGTGTCTTGGAGTTTTGTAGCATCAGATTTTTTATTTGTTTTTCTGGAGGTTAATTTTAGATTTCTTTTGATTAATACTTTGTTTTCTATGGACAGAAGTAATTGGTATTTTCATTGTAGTTTTTTTTGGCATTGTGGTGGTGCTGGGTTTTTTTTTTAACTTGCGTTTATCTCAAAGACCTATAATCTCTAAGTTGTCTGCATGCATCCTGCCTTTACAATCACTACCTTTTGCTTGTATAAAGATCATACTTGCTTTTAATGCTATTAGTTTTTTCTTCAATTGCAGATTTTACTTCAGTTCTATGTGTTTGCATTCCCAATCCATTATCCTCTCTTTTGTTTCTTTGGTGAGTCTTGTCACCACAGATGCAAGCTTATCTATTTTTCAGTTATTCTGTTTTCACAATGTTGACAGGCCTCTATCCCTGCCCCCAAGAGACTCCTGAGGAGGGGGAACAGAACTGGCCGTAGCTGGATGCTAGACTCCTTTTCTTAGGTCTGGTGGAGTGCCCCAGTCCCTTGTTCCCCAAATCTCATTGAGCTTTGTTCTGGCACAAGTATCAAGGTACCATTGTTGCACCCCGATCAAGTTTTGTCTATTTGGATTTCCAGGGCTATGTGTGTGGAGCTGGAGGTTGTGGAGGGGTAGACTCTGCTTCCATTACAAAGTTATGTGGCTCTGCTATCGGGAAGGATTTTGAGTTAGTATGTTAGGGATTGTTGGCTTTCTCTGTTACAAGTTCATCTAGCTTTTAGCTGATTTGGGGCCCCTGGTATCCAACTCAAATAGTTGTATGACTTAGAATAACCACAAATTAATAGATTGTTTGCATTTTATTTATTTTGTTATATATTTCCTTTTAATCTGTTTCACACGTCACTTGGGAGTGTTTTAAGAAGCCTGCAGCTGAGGGCCATGAATTTGAAACCTCTCTTAGACTATAAAGATAATTGAACTTGATTTAACTCATGCCGTAATTCCTATTTAAGAGGTAATGAGGACTGAAGGTGTGACAGTTATGGGTGAGATTAGTAACTGAGAAGGAAGAAGAGAAGGAGAGGATGGCCTAGAGGAATGAGAGAAATAGTAACCAAGAATTGCTTTCCTCTTATTTGAGAAAAATGATACATGGCCTTGTCTCAGTCAAATACTTTCTTGGATCACAAAAACAAGTGGCACAACAGGATCTTCATTTCTTTTTTTGTTTGTTTGTTTTGAGTTTTTTTTTAGGTTTTTACAAGGCAATGGGGTTAAGTGACTTGCCCAAGGCCACACAGCTAGGTCATTATTAAGTGTCTGAGGTCGGATTTGAACTCAGGTCCTCCTGACTCCAGGGCCGGTGCTCTATCCACCGCATCACCTAGCCACCCCTGGATCTCCATTTCTTAATCAATTATGTGACTGTTTTGAAGCAGAGGACAGAACTAAAAGTCATGGTTCAGAAACTACAGAGATGCAAATTTTGCTTCTAAGTACAGAAAAAAATTTCCTAACAATAAGAGTTGAACAAAAGTGACATGGGCTGCCTGAGAGGGAGCAGATTCCCCTCCTTGGATATCTTCCAGAAGATGCCAAGTGACCATCTGTGGAGGGACATTGTGGTGGGGTTTCCAGTTCCAATCACACTCAATGGGCTCTGGGTACTCTTCCAAAATCTCTGATTCTGATTCTCTGTGATGTGCCAGAGAAAAGCATCTGAGAAAGAAACAGCCCAATGTTTCTGTATCCATGCAGACCCTGAATCCCACTGACCCTCCACCTGTTAGTATGATTTCCCCATGTTTTGCTAACTCAGCTGACAGACCTCAAAAGGAGTGGCAACCCTGGGTTTCTTGAATGTTCCTATCAACCATTTTTGGTCTCATGAGTTTTTTTTTTAATTCCTTAACTTAACTTTATTTTTAACAAGTCAATTCTAGGAACAGATGTCTAGAAACCTCAGAAGTCAAGAATCTCAAATCTCCTCTCAGGAAAAACCTTGCCTTCTAGGCTCTTTACACAAAGAAGGTATATATTTAAAGTTGGCCAGATATTGGGCACCCATGTGAGAAAAACAATCACTACCAGCCGATTCTGACCTTACTCTAGACAACTCTGAAAGGTTTCCATCATCCAAAATCAGGCTTGGTTAACAGTCACTCAGTAGTATTGTATATGAACAAATTCCTCAGTTTCCTCTTCTGTAAAATTTAAACTAAATTAAACTAGAGGCCCTGGAGGAATCCTTCTGGTTTCAGATCTGAGCCTATGACCTTAGACATGAACATCTGAAGACTGAAGTTGAGTAGAAAGGGTAAAAAGCCTCCCATCATTCCCCTCAGAGATTCAGATGTTCCCAATTGGCCCCAGTAATGGTATCTACAGTTTGTCATTAACAGCATGTATGGAGTCTGAGAAAGCCTCGATTCCATCTAATGGTAGCTACCCAACACAACTCACCTTAGTCTCTAATTTCCTGCAAAAAAGTACCTCGGCCCCATAGGGTCTCCCTCACTGACCCTGCCTAATTCAGTTTAAAGAAAGACTTCTTAACCTAGGGTCCTGAACCCACAAAGGAGCTGTGAATAGATTCCAAGGGATCTATGAGATTTGGACAGAAAAACCTTACAGCTTTATTTTCACTAACTTTTGATTCTGGGGAAGCCAAAGGTTCCAAAGACTGCCCATAGGATTTGAGGCACCAAATAAGAGGTTAAGAACCCCTGGTTTAAAGGATCAAAGGCAACAGTTAAAATACACATGTGATCCTGGAAGAGCAACATGGTCAGTCATTAACATAGTTTCTCTGAATTATTGTAAAAGGTTCTGTAGTTCTTTTCTTGGAGTCTGGAAGTAATGGGACATAGGAAAGTTGGGTCTTGGTTGGGTGAAGGGAAAGGTCAGGAATCCAGGCACTGAGCAGCCTTAAGGACGGTAACATTGGATTAAGCTGGAATCATGCTAGTAAAGTACTTAGCAAACCTTAGGGGAATGCAATAAAAATCAGCTGACAATGGTTGTAATAGTAGTGACAATAGTAGTAATCATAAAAATAAAGCTGGAATTAGCTAGAGGGAATGGGAGTAGGAGTAGTGGTCATCGACTGACTACCGATGGTAGTGATGATAATAACAGTGATGATAGTAGGGTCATCAAAGCAGTAGTAGTCAAAGTAGCAATACTAATACTAATAGTGGGGATGGTGGTAGCAGTAGTAGTAGTAGTAGTAGTAGTAGTAGTAGTAGTAGTAGTAGTAGTAGTAGTAGTGGTAGTAGTAATAGTAAAAGTAGCAATCAACTGACTAGTAGTAATAATGATGGTAGTGGTGATGATGGAAATGATAATAGTAATCAACTGATTAGTGGCAGTGGCAGTAGTAGTAATAATATTAGTAGCAATGATGGTAGTAGTAGTGGTATCATGGTGGTGGTGGTGGGAGGAAGAGGTATAGCAACCAAACAGCAGCAGCAGCAGTAGTAGTAGTGGTGGTAGCAGTAGTAGTAATAGTAGTAGTAGTAGCAGTAGTAGTAGTAGTTAGTAGTAGTGAAAGTGGTAGTGGTTGGTGGTGGTGGTAGTGGTAGTGGCAGTAGTAGTAGATTCCAGACACATAAGAAGAAAAGTGAAGAAGAACCAATAGAAGAATCCTAATTGAAATCTAGAGGAAGGCACAGGTTACTGTTATATGTTCTTCATGCACTGAAAGGGACTAGGATCCACACCTGGGAGTCCTTCAGTAAAGGGAAATTTCCAGCTGAAGAGACTCCCTCTCCCAAGGCAGGTCACCGCATTTGCTGCAAAGTTTGGGTTTGAAGACTCCTGCAGAAGCTAAGGAACTTCTCCAGGATCCCACACCCAAGCTGTGTCATAGGTAGGACTGGAACCCAGGTCTTCCTGGCTTGAGGGCCAGTTCTCTGTCAGCTAGATTGCACTGAAGTTCATTTATTTAAGTGAAAATAGTTGCAGAGCTTATCTAATTAATAAGTCCAGGGAAGGAGGAGGAAGAGACAAATAACACCACTGACTACATTTTTGGATCTACAATCCATCGTTGAGCACAACTTTAAATCTTACCAAGAGCAGGGGTAGCGAATAGAGCACCGGCCCTGGAGTCAGGAGGACCTGAGTTCAAATCCAGCTACAGACACTTACTAATTACCTAGCTGTGTGACCTTGGGCAAGTCATTTAACCCCACTGCCTTGCAAAAGCCTAAAATAAAAAAATTACCAAGAGTGGTAAGAACCACCAGCCCAGCCCCTAACCTTTGAGTCCCTAGGATCACCCCCCCCAACCCCAGGCCTACATGAAAGATTGGAGGACTTGAGTAGGGGCTCTTCTCTGGCTCTTTTCATGAAGTCACAAAAATGCCTGGTATGTTTTTGTTTTTCATGACTGCAAATACGCACCAAAATCTTAAAATCCCTATTCTTATACCCAGGACAAATACAGATAAACTCTCCCCAGTATGGTGATATGCTTAGCTTGACTTCCACCAACCAAGAACTTGGGCCTTTCCCTCACGGCCTCGCCTGGGGGTGATGAGCATCAATCAGACCCTCCTCGACCAACAACAGCAGCAACCATTGTCTGCCTCCATTCCACTTGGATTCCACAAGCATCTGTGTTCAGGTCTGGATGTTGATTTGAAGGAACCCTATGTGTTTCATTATTCCTCAATTTTATCTCTTGGAGAGATCCTGTTGAATGTCCTGCCAACAGGAAGCCATCTGACCACACAATGTTTGCTGTAGAAATGAAGACCATTGAACATGATGGATGCCCCATAATGAGGGGGCCAAATTAGAGGTTAACAATGGACTCTGGTCTAAGCTGGGGGAGATGGAGGCAGCTTGACTTTCTGAGGCTCCATGGTGCCCATTCTGAGATCAAAAGGAGATATTTTTAAAAACCATGAATGCTTCTCAAGGCAATGACCTCTGTAATAGTTTACATTGGCCTTGTAATTCCCATCAAAGCTGATGAGTCAGGATCATAGATTTGGAGCTGGGAGGGATGGGGGGGGCAACTGAATCCAACCTCTTCATTTTACACTTGAAACCAAGGTCTGTCGTGGTTAAAGAGGGTTAAACCCAGGGTCACACAGCTCCTAAGTGTTTGAGGCCATGTTCCTGACTCCAAGGCCAATGATCTGCCCTTGATGCCATGCTTGGGCACCCCTGTTTGGCAAGAAGAGCTCTATTGATTTGTCAGCTAAGGTATAAAGAGGACTATCTGTGTGAACTAGGATTCCTCTCATCTCAAAACTAATGAAACTAAGGGAATTCCATAGCTAGCTTAAATGCAACTCCAAGAGTTCTTGGGGACATGTGTGATTTTTCAGAACATTACATTAAGGTTTGCAAAACAAAACAAAATAAAGCCTTTGGATCTGAGTGTTACTAGGCTCCTTCTAGCTCCAAAATCCTATGATACCTGACTGAATGTGAGTGGAAAAGGGAAGGAAAAGGGAAAAGCATTTATATATTGCCTTCTCTTTACCATTAAAGAAGAGGGAATTATGCCCCATAATGAGGGGTCCAAATTAGAGGAAGGCACAGGTGCTACAGCAGCAGCAGCAGCAGCAGCAGCAGCAGCAGTAGTAGTAGTAGTAGTAGTAGTAGTAGTAGTAGTAGTAGTAGTAGTAGTTTGGCGTGTTTCTTTTGATACATACTGCTGATTTGATACTCCCTCCAAGGAAGGAAATGCTCTCTCCTGATATAAGTCAACGCTGATCTGCAGCTTTTTACTTCTAGAAAGAAAGACGGAAACAGGTCTATTGGGCCCCCAGAAGAGAACTGGACTCCTTGCTGGAGCATCCTCTTTGAAACTATTACAGTCTGATGGACATTGCTGTGTGTCAAGGACCAAGCAATAGAGGCAGGGCAACAGAAACCTGAACTTTGGGACTGGTACTCTTGCCACAGGGAGGAAGACAAGGGAAAATGGCAGCTTATTGGCCTTCAGCTCCCTTGTGAAGAGGAATAAGCATCTGCGCTTAGCGGGCTGAGGAGACTACTCCAGTGTGTGCACAAATATATCTGGTGGCCAACCCCAAAGTGAAAATCAAGTTACCGGTACAATCAAACAGAGGTGTGGCGGCTCAAAAGTCCAACAGGAACATGCTGAGTATTGAGTCGCTCTTACTTTAGGCCGCATCATTGATCTTTTCTCCATCACTTTCTTCAGTCTAGACAGCCAACATCACAATAAATCAGGCCCAGATGTGGGTGTTCGTCATCCTCTGAGGTGTAGACACTCCCACTGAAAATTTACTGATGGGCCTTCCTGAGCTGCTCAGAGCCGGCTCCAAGATTCCTTGGTTGGTTCACAAGCGTAACTATTTATTTGTGTATCTACTTCATTTGAACTTTTTTTTCAGGGACTAGAAATGACCTCACTTTCCTCCCCTGTGGCCTCGTCCAGTTTTATATCAGCAGCAACTGCTCTGAAATGCTAAGTAAAAGCAGGCCACATTTGAGTCTCATTGGTTACACTGGTACATCAGTCTGGAGGACTCAAAACTACTCAGGAAACAATTAGGTTTCAACTGCCACAGTTGTATTTATTCTGGACCAAGGAGGGGACCCTCAGCTCCCATCGGGCTCTCTTCAGGCTGATGACAAGTAGAGACTTTCAAAGGAACATCCTCCTCTTGTGAGTGAAACACAAGGATCCAACATAACTGCGCTAGGACCCTTCATTAGACTTCATTTCCCCAGCTCTAAGGAATGTCAAGAGTCTGGGGAGCTGCATTTAAGAAATAAAAACAAGCAAGGGGGGAAAGGGAGCTTTAGAAGATCCTAGAGAGGAGCAGCCAGTTCTTCTCTGCATATGGAGAGTCAGGAGTCCTGAGTGCGAGGCCCAGCTCCATGCGGTCTGGCCCCAACCATTGACTGCCCAAATCTGAGCATTTTTTCTCACCTGAGCCTTATCAGATGGCTCCCTGAAGTCATGGCCAAGTCAAACTGGACCACTCTACCTCCTGAGCATCCCCAGAAGTTTTCTCACTTCTATACTTGGATCACACCACTCCCCAAGAAAGGAGAGTCTTCCTCACCTTTTGGCTCAAATGTGGTTTCCTCCCGGTTGGAGATCCCTTTCCCTTCCTCCATTCTCAAACTGAATCCAAGGAGAAAACAGGAGGAAGCTTAAAATCCCGCCTCTGTCCTTCCTGAGACTGTCATTTGTAAATCTGGAGACAACACCTGTAGTGTCCGTGCCTGCAGAGGTACTGGGAGACCCAGAGGAGACTCTGTGGAAAGTGATTTCTAAACATCCAAGTGCTGGATAGACGGCCTTTGTCATGTTTTCAATTGTGGGATCATGGGAATTAGAGCAAGAATGAACCTTCGAGATCATCTGATTCAACCTCCCCCCACCTTTTATGGGTGATGAATTTTGGTCCTGAGAGAGAGAGCATTAGTCCAAGGGAGGCAGAGTGGGACCTTATGGCCACTATAGCCAGCTGCCCATCCTCACGCCCTCACCTTCACCAATATCCATAAAGCATTTCCAGGTTTACTCCTGAGCCCCTGACCCCTCTCTGAAGTGAGTAACCAAAGGCTTGGTGCTTCCCCCAACCCCCTTCCTCTCTTCCTTCTCCTCTCTGCTCCCCTTTTCTCCTCACTTTTCTTCCCTCCTCCTTTCTTCCTCCTGCCAGAATCCTGCAATTGTGGAGTCAGAGGCACCCAACCCAAGCCACCATCCCCAATATCGGCACCAGCGAGGGGGCATCTGGTGCCTAGGCTTAGAGACCCCCAGGAAGGGGGAACCTTCTCCTCTTTTACTCTTCCTCTCTTCTCTCCTCTTGGCCCCTCCCCCTTTCCTCTTCTCCCTCTTCCTTTCCCCTCCTCCTCCTGGTCCATCTTTTCTTCCTTCCCATCTTCTCCTTTACTCCACCCCTCACCCCCTCCTCTTTCTGCTCCCCTCCCCTCCTCCCCTTCTCTCCCTCCTCCTCCTTCCCCAATTCTTCTGCTCCTCCTCCTACTTGCCTCCTTCCCCCCTTTTCTCCCCCTCTTACCCCCCAGAGAATCACAAGCAGAGCACAGCTCAGACGGCCACAGGACCAGAGCCGGGCGTAATGCTAGGGAAGCAAGGGGGCCACAGCCTGGGGGTGCTGATCTTAGGGGTGCTGGTGGTAGGGCCAGTGGGGGTGCCAGCTGCTGGCTCAGCTGCTTCCAGGGGCAATGCAGCTCAGGAGCTGCTCACAGCCAGGTGTTCCTCCCGCTGCCTCACCCTGCACATCACCCACTTAAGACGGGCTTTCCAGAGCCTGCAGGTAAGGGGATCTTGGCCAGGTAAGGGACCTCGGCTCTTTGCCTAGAGATTCCTTCCCTTCCCTTCCCTTTCTTCCAGCCCTGCAGCCCTCTTTGAGCTGGGCATCCTCTTCTCTGATTCCAGCATCCCTGCTGGCCCCCCACCCCTTAGCTCAACTGCTCACTCCCTCAGCATCTTCTGGACCCCACCCCTTCCCCAACCCATTTGGTCCCAGGACCTCTCCTCTCCTCCCTTTTTTTCCACAAACAACCCCTAATCTTCTCATACTCCTCAGGAACACTGGTCTCCAACCTCTGATCTTGGGAGCGTAATAAAAATAACTTTTATATGTGTGGGCAGTGTATATACATACATAAGTTTAATGTGAATAGTATATAGTATATATATTCTACCTAAATCTATGCCCAAATGTGTTTACATGTATTGTTCTAACAATTATGTACATTATAAAACTCAAAAAATGTAATTTTGAAAGATGAAATAATATTTGATTCTATAAGACATTGGGAACCTTCAGAGTGTTGAATAGGGGAGTGATGTGGTCATCTCTGAGCTTTAGGAAAACACTCTGTAATTTGTTTGGAAGAGAGATTAAAGTGGGAAAATCTTGAGGAAGGAGGTTCAATTAAGAGGTTCTGGCAATTGTGTAGGTAAGAGGTGTTAAGGGCTGAACTAGCATGAGTAGAAAGGGAACAGGGATAGAGATGGTAATGAATGTGTGGCTATGGAGGGTGAAGGAGAGTGGGGAGTTAGGGTACAAACCTGGGTGACTGGAAAAGGGGTGGTGTCTTCCCCAGCAAATAGAAAGCCTGGATGGGGGGGAAGATAATATAGTGAGGAGTGTGGTGCAAACCTCACCCCATAAATGTCTGCTTGTCTCCTGTGAACCCTACCCACCAAAAAAATAAAACCCAAAACCTACGATGAATCTAAATTTACTGGACTCTGTCTCTGAGTACAGAGACTGCTGTCCAAAGGTCCCCACTGATGAGGTAGTCAGGGGTCCGTCATACTGGTGGTAGAGAGAACTTTCCTGGTGGCATCTGCCTAGCTGCTCTTGGGGGTGTAGTTTGGATCTTATTGCCCCCAGAAGCCTTGAGTCTGGAGCATGTAGAGAGGAGGGGATGGGGTAGGAAGGTGGAGCAGAATGGCTAGGGCTCGTTGGGTTGGTCAACCCCACAACTGGCTGTCCACAAACTTTCCATTCTCTGTTTGGTTGGTTGTTAGGTCACAGTCCCCACTTTGAAGACCCCTGCTTTAGGACAATGAGCTAGTTCTTGACTTTCAAGCTGGAGAACCCCCAGCCTGGCTTGGAATCAGGAAGACCTAGTTCAAATCCCACCTTGGCAGTTAAGGACCATGGGCAAGGTATTTCATTTCCCAGAGTCTCAGTTTCTCTCTCTATAAAGGGAGGGGAAGAATACTTCCTGTACCCCTGTCTAGAGGAGCTATAAATGAGAACTCTGTCAAACCCTCTGTGAATGTCCAGATAATAGAATGGAAGCTCCTAGAGGACAGGGCTTGGTGTCCTTTTGCCTATTCTCCAGGGTTATCTAGCTCAAGACTTGGCTGGTGGTGGACTTTTAACTTTTTATTTATATATTTCATGTGTGTCTCTGGCTCCACCAGGGGTGGTGAGGCCTCACCAGGTTTACATAGCCAGGTCAGGACTTGAACTCACAGCTCCTTAGCTCCTTCCATAACACCATGCTGCTTCTCAAAAGCCTGCAGATGATGGGTTCCCCTATGGATTTTCAATGAGGTTTCCTCTTCTGCATTAAGTTCTGCTGAAACTCTTCCCAGAGTTTCTCACTTCTTCATCTGTAAAATGAGGGAGTCCACAACTCCCAAGGTTCTTGCCTGCTCTAAAATCTAGTCACCATTACTGGCCTGTTGGATGTTTTCCCTTGTATTATTTATGCATATAAGTCCTCCTTCAAGTTAGAGTAAAAATTATTTAAATAAAAATTACAATCCTAAAAAAATAAATGAAATCTATACTCCACTGGATGGTCATTTTTATGTGGGGAAAAGTCAAAGCAGCAAGTGAATTTGGTAAGAAAATGACTGCAGGGCAGCTAGGTGGCTGGCTAGAGCACCTGCCCTGGAGTCAGGAGGACCTGAGAGCTATGTGACCTTAGGCAAGTCACTTAGCCCCATTGCCTTACCAAAATAATAATAATATAATAACAACCACTAAAATAAATAAACAAATAAAGACTTGTTGACTGAATGGATGAATATTCGGTACCGCACAAAGGCATGGCTACTTAGGAATATGGATAGAACCTAAATAATCCCCTAGTCAACTGTTGCCTTCTTCTTAAACTTTCACCAGTAGCAATGACAGCATCATTTCCCCCGATCCCCACCTCCACCATCTCCATGTGACTCTTATGAATAATGAAGAGAATCATTTGTCTCTCCTGCCTCTGCAAATCCTTTTTTCCTCATTGAGGACAGAAATAGCAGCCTCCTAAGACTTCTCTCCATTGCTGAATGGAGCTCTTCACTGGAAGAGGAGTATTAAGGATACCAGAACTCAACAGGGCTGTGGTCAGGGGGTGTCAAAGGAAGAAGCCATGAAAAGACGGATAGCTAGGAGAATTATCTGGACTGGGTGGACAAGAGAGGGTCCAGCAGGGTCAAAGACAGGAGGACTGACATCACATGGAAGGTGAAGAATTCTGAGGTTCTATTTTTTTAGAAATTTTATTTTAATTCATAATCATTTGTTTTTCTCTCCTTCCTACCTTGCTTCACACAGAAAGAAAGAAAGAAAGAAAGAAAGAAAGAAAGAAAGAAAGAAAGAAAGAAAGAAAGAAAGAAAGAAAGAAAACTAATATTCACAGCCATGCCAGACAAATGTCCATGCTGGCCTTGGCCCTAAATGTCTGTCTCATTCTGAAGCTTGATTCCATCATCTCTCTCTCTGTCTCAGGGG
This sequence comes from Macrotis lagotis, assembly GCF_037893015.1. Taxonomy (NCBI): domain Eukaryota; kingdom Metazoa; phylum Chordata; class Mammalia; order Peramelemorphia; family Peramelidae; genus Macrotis; species Macrotis lagotis. Next base: position 11,809,445 of record NC_133663.1, on the reverse strand, counting down.
GTGTCAGGAGCTTCATCATCTGTCCCCTGGAGTCATGGTCAGTTGTTGATCCAAGCCCTATGTCTTTTGTTTGTTTGTTTGTTTGCAAGACAATGGGGTTAAGTGGCTTGCCCAAGGTCATATAGCTAGGTAATTATTAAGCGTCTGAGGCCATATTTGAACTCCAGGGTCCATGCTCTAGCCGCTGTGCCACCCAGCTGCTCCTCCTTGTGTCCTTTTTTAAAAGTTTATTTATTTCTATAATCCTAGCTAGAGTAGAAATTGTTCTGCTATCCTGCATCAGTTCATACAAATCTTCCAAAGGTTCTCTAAAATTCTCCCTTTCATCACGCTTGTGACCCAGTAGTGTCCCTTTACACCCATAGACCATTCCCCAGTTGATGGGCACTTCTGGCTTCTGGTTCCTTGCCACCACCATGATGCCATTCTTGTGCTTAGCGTCCTTCACGCTCCAAGGTAGAAGGGTTCTCGTGCTCCACATACATCTCATACCTGTGACAAAATCCCAGGCGAGTGGTCAGTCAGCCTCCCATTGATCCCCCTGCCCAAGCTGTCCTCTCCTCTTTGGAAGTCTTTTGCTACATTAAACTGAAATCCCTCTCTGCCACGGCTGCCCTCTGCAACAGTTCTGCCCTTTAAAACACGTCCCACCAGGGAGGTCCTCCTGACCAGGGCTGGTCTCAGGGACAGGTCTCAGAGGAACTTTCAGCATCCTACCAGGGCCAGTCTAGCTAAATAGAAGCAGAGCAAGCTGTGGATGATAGGATAAAGGGAGGTCAGTGGTCAGAGTGGAGGAGGGAGAGCAAGGTCATGGGGGACCAACAGAGGAAAGGCCCAGAGCCAAAAATGGACATCTTGCTGGGGAAACCTCCAGTATCATTGGATCAAAGAGTATGTGGTGGGGACCAAGGGAGAAGAAGTCTGGGAAGGATGGAGGGGACAGGCAGCAAAGGGCTTTAGAGGGCAGAGTTTGACATTGTATCTTGGGAGTCATAGGAAGTCATCGGAGTCTATTGAATAAAGGAGGGTGGGATGCCGCAGTCAGATTGGCAGAGCCCCTCGCACAAGAGCCCAGGGGTGAGGGCATGATGTGAGAGGAGAGAAGAAGGAACTTGTGAAGGACAGAAAGGACGGCTTTGGCGGACAGGACGACTAAGTTAAAACTTGCCTCCGACACTCACTAGCAATGGCCAACTCTCTTGTTCAGTCATTTTTCAGTCATGTCTAACTATAATCCTATTTGGGTTTTTCTTGGCAAAGATACTGAACTGGTTTCCCATTTCCTTCTCCAGCTCATTTTACAGTTGAGGAAACTGAGGCAGGCAGGGCCAAGTAACTTGCCCAGGGTCACATAGCTGGTGAGTGTCTGAGGCTGGATTTGAGCCCACAAGGATGATCTCAGCCTCAGAACCCTCTGCTGCTCCCCTGTCCTCTGGGCAAGTCTAAGGACCCTTCAAAAATCAGATACGCTCTTTAGGGAATGAGTCAGAACAAGAAACCACTCTCAGAAGTGGGGTGCAGAGAAAAGAAGCCAGCTCTGGCCCAGTCACCCCTCAGGTCGTAGTGGAAAGGAGGGGGTTTCTGCCTCCTTTCCTTATCTTATTTGTGACTCTAGCAAAGCCAGGGGCCCATTTGCACCCTTCTTAAGACAGCAGTCTCAGGATGGCCCCTCATATCACCCTGTGGATCCAAGTGTATGCAAACCCTGGCTCATGGGGCAACACGGTCTAGAACCAGTAATTCTGTAGAACAGGGCAGGTCGCTGGTGTCCCAGAGGAATCTCAACACCTGGCGGGGAGCCTCATCCTTCATTCCCCCAGCCATCCTAAATGAAGCATCCCCCTGACCAGGAGAGCCAGGGGGGCTGAGTCTCCCTCCCTTAACACGTTGGCCTTTCCAGGAGGCTGAATGAAGGCAGATAATGGGGAGCAGATGGCTGGCGCATATCTTACAGAAGACAGGGCTGCGGCTCCCTGCTGGGGGGACGGTTTATGGGAATTCCACTCTCCTCTGCCCCAGTTACAGATTGTTGGGAGGGAACGGAGGGCATGGGCTCAAGCCCCCATGACTTGGGTGGACAAGGCTATGACACCCAGCTTGGGAGACAAAATGGAAGCTCATGGTCCCACCGGATGGATTATTGTGCACAACTCATTTCTCTGTGGTGCCCATTAAACACATCCTCACCATCCAGCTTCACAATAGCCCTTAGAATTTGGAGAAGAAATGGGAGAAAACTCAGAGACCATCTAGTGTCATTTCTTCAGTTACAGATAAGGAAACTGAGGCCAGGGAAGGGGATTAGTTTAGGCTTCTATTCTGATTGGAAGGAACCTGAAAGGTCAGGTAATAAACCTCTTTATTTTATAAACGTTTGCAAATGTTTGTATTTGCTCAGAAAGGCTTAGGGATTAGCCTGGGGACCCACAGCGAGGACGTTGCAGGCTTGGGATGTGACCCCATTCTTCTAGTCCCACTCATAGGGTTTTCCTTCAGTATAAGGTGGCCTCTTGCACGCGGCCAGAGGGTGCCAGTGCCCCAGCAGGGAAACACCCGCGTTCCCTGGAGCCAGTCTCGTCCCCAGGAGGTCAGATGGGTTACTCCATCCTGTGGATCTGGAGCTCTGGGTTTGAATCCTAGCTCTGATCTCACTAGCCTTGTGACTTGGGGTTAATCACACAGCCTCTCTGGACTGTAAAAGGAGGGGAATGGGCTAGGTCTCTGAGGTCCCTCTCAGCTCTCTCTCTAGGGTTCCTAGGCTTAAAAAGAAGGAACAAATGTCTCTAGAACATTCTTTTCTCCCTAGATCTGACCTCTGATGAGAGTGGGAGGTGAGGTTGGCCCTGTGACTAACGGCTGCTCTTTGCCCTGTCCTGACTGTACAAAATCTGAGGGCGGACCGTAACCCACAAAGTCATGAAGAAGAGAACGATGATGAAAATTGGATAAAACATATTTGTAGGACTAAAAAGAGATGTTTAAAACAATTTCATAGGAAATACACAATTTGGAGTCAGGGAAAACCTAAGAGCAAATCACAGCCTCAAAACTTCTACAAAACATGACTCCTCTGGCCCTCAGCCCCCCCCAAAAAATGTGAATTATGATGATTATAGTAATGATGATGATTAAATAGTAATAATTATGATTTATACTAACGAGGAAGCTAGCTTCACCTTGGACTAGTCACCTAACCTCTCTCTCTCTCCCCCTCAGTTTCCTCATCTTGAAAACAGGGGCAATAGCAGTTCCCACAGCGCTTATGGGACCTGAGTTCAAATCCAACCTAAGATACTTCCTAAGCTATGTGACCCTGGACAAATCAGTTCACTACTGTGTTCCCCAGTTCCCTCATCTGCAAAATGAGGACGATGGTGGCATTTATATAATACCTTGCACATGCCAGACATTTGAGTTAAGGGCTTAACAAATATTATCTCATTTGGCTTTCACAACAACCCTGGGAAATTCATCATAATAAACCTACTCAGGGCTTTACAAATGTTATCTCACTTGATCCTCCCATCAGCCCTGGGAAGGAGGTGCTGTTATGATTCCCATTTTACAATTGAGGAAACTGAGGCAAAGTGACTTGCCCAGGGTCACACAGCTAGGAAGTAGCAGTCTGGAAATGGAATGGGCTCAGGTGTTCAGGCCTCCAGGTCTAGCTCGACCATGCTGCCACCTGGTGCTCCTAACAAAAAGCACCTCCCAGGGTTATGGGAAGGATTAAAGTGTAGCGTGCTCTACAGACCTTAAAACCCTCTAGCAAGGCTAGGCCTCTATTAACGCCCTGAGAGGGGAGTTTTTTATAATATCCACTTTATGGATGGGGAAACTGAGTCCCGGGAAGGTGAAGTGAATCCTAGGAACCCTAGAGAGAGAGAGAGCTGAGAGGGACCTCAGAGACCTAGCCCATTCCCCTCCTTTTACAGTCCGGAGAGGCTGTGTGATTAACCCCAAGTCACAAAGCTGGTGAGATCAGAGCTAGGATTCAAACCCAGAGCTCCAGATCCTCCATTCACTTCCCTCCTTCTCTCCTCTGGCTCCCTCACTAGTTTCTGGCCATTCTGGTCCTATGGTGGGCACTTGACCAGTCCTTTTCCTTATGAAGGATGGGGATGGGCCAGTCCAGGAATGTCGATCATGGCTCCATATGAGAGTCCCCCCAGAGCTGATGGCCTTGGATCCCACAGTACATTGGCATTAATGCTGGCTCGTCTCTTATTCTCTTTTCCATCTAGAATGATGAGATTCTGACCTGGTGCAGTACCAACCGAAGATGTTCTCAGGTGAGCAGCTCTTCCCCATTGCAACACTTCAACTTCTTCCTCTCCCAGGTTTGGTTTCCTTCCTTCCAGTACTTCTCCTCCTCAGGGAAGTATAGCCTTTCATGACTCCAGAGACACACTGACCTAGGAAGGATTCCTTAGCAGAAGTGTGACTAGCATGGCGCAAATGGGATATTTCCTCAGGGTAGAAGTATTGGTGAAGGAAAGGGTTTTCTCCTTAAGAGGCTGTGCTTCTCCTCCGAGGCGACTCCTGCCCCTGGACCAGGCTTCCTGGGCTCCCATTAACCTATACCTCATGGGGGCCCCATGCCTGGGAGGCCTGCCTTCCCCCCAGGAAGATGAGGGTGAGACTGTTCCCTCCTCCCTCTTGTCCTTGGCACCATCACTCCCATCCCCCCCATGCCACTCACCTGTTTCCTAGTTACAGTGTCATTCCTTAAGAAGAAAAGGGCTAGGGGCGGCTAGGTGGCACAGTGGAGAGAGCACCAGCCCTGGAGTCAGGAGGACCTGAGTTCAAATCTGGCCTCGACACTTAATAATGGCCTGCCTGTGTGGCCTTACTTGGGCAAGTCACTTAATCCCATTGCCTTGCAAAAAAAAGGAGGAGGAGGAGGAGGAGGAGGAGGAGGAGAAGAAGGAAGAAGAAGAAGGAAGAAGAAGGAAGAAGGAAGAAGGAAGAAGAAGAAGGAAGAAGAAGGAAGAAGAAGGAAGAAGAAGGAAGAAGAAGGAAGAAGGAAGAAGAAGGAAGAAGGAAGAAGGAAGAAGGAAGAAGAAGGAAGAAGAAGGAAGAAGGAAGAATGTTTAGGTAGTGTTTTAAAGTCTGTAAAGCACTTTGCACTTTGTTCATAGGTCAGGGAGAGATTGGGAGGAGTGGGACCCAGAGACCTTAAATATCTGTTTTGTCTTCAGGGGACATTTCACCCTCAACATCCTGTACTAAGTTAGAAACATGGCCCATGCTGGAGCAGTTGAAATCAAATAGTCAGGTGATCAAGATTCATTTATTAAGTAGGAATTCTTGGGGCAGTGAGGTGGTGCAGTGGTTAGAGTACCACCCTGAAGCCTGGAGGACCTGAGTTCAAATTTCACCTCAGACACTCAGTCTGAGAGAGAGAGAGAGAGAGAGAGAGAGAGAGAGAGAGAGAGAGAGAGAGAGAGAGAGAGAGTTCTTAATCTGAGAGACAAATCCTTTTTTAATACTACATTTTGATGATTTTTTTCATCCTTTTGTAACCTTTTCTATCTTATTTCATGTATTTAAAAACAGTTGTGAGAATGGGTCCATAGACTTCACCAGACTGATATCCAAGGAGACAATGATAGGAAAAAGATGTTAAGATTCTGTCCTGATACATTCCACGCTTCATCATGGGTTCATTCCAAGTCAAACTGAAACGAACCGTAGAGATCATTTAGGCCAAGTCTTCTTCACTCGGGCTCTCCAGTCAACAGAATTAGCTTACGTCAACAGATCGGGTTTTCTTTGTCATCCTATATATTTTATTTAATGCATTTAAAAACATTCTTCTGAGAAGTGGCTTTTCCAGACTGCCAGCTTCTTTTAAGACAAGTTCCCTTTAGCTCATACAACCCAAAGGAACAAAGGAGACCCAAAGGTCCCCAAGAATTCAGCTGCCATTGGTGGCCAGAGAGCCACCCACGTTATTTACCCCCAAAGATGTGCTAGGGCCGGCTGGGCCTTCTCTGGTGCCACTCTAGATCCTGGAGGAATCTAATCCTCTTAAATGTGACTCAGGGCTCTGAGGACCACATTGGTTTCTCCAGAATGCTGAATTGCATCTCTTTTTTTAAACAAGGAATGTTCTTAATAATGAGGAGTCTGTGTCATGTCGCCACTTTGATTAATAGCGTGGGAAGACAGCGGCACTTCTCAGCTTCCATGTGTCTTGCCGGTACATTTGTGAGAAACAAACCCGCACATCAAGGAGAGCAAAGACCCTCAAGTATGTAGTGGACCCTTCAAAGTTGAGAGATTCAAGAGTCCCAGATGTCTCATTAAATCAAATTTGATGCAGATTGGATCTCAACTTAAGCCAGACCCCACATTTCCTGGCAGGCTCTTGGAGTCATCGTCTCCTTTCCTGGAGAAGTCACCTTTCCCCCTAATCTCCAACCAGACCCTAGAGGTCAGCTCGTCCATAAAGAGGCTAAATAGCCATCCTAGTTTTAGGGGGGACCCTCTGTTCCTGGCATCATAAAACCTAGGCATGAGAGCAAGCTCCCACATTCATGGCTGTCTGTTGCTTCAGTTGTGTCTACTCTGAGACCCCTGGGGCGGGGGGATTCTTGGCAAAGATGCTGGAGGGGCTTGCCATTTCTATCTCCACTTCACTATTTAAACAAGTTATTGCAAATTTTTAAAAAATGAGAAACGGGGGGCGGCTTGGTGGCGTAGTGGATAAAGCACCGGCCCTGAAGTCAGGAGTAACTGGGTTCAAATCCGGTCTCAGACACCTAATAATGACCTAGCTGTGTGGCCTTGGGCAAGCCACTTAACCCCATTGCCTTGCAAAAACCTAAAAAAAAAATGAGAAATGGACAACCAAAAGGACAAGGGGCCCAATTATACTAATTTTATCTTGAAGTTAAATGAATGTAATTTATTTTCTCCACTTAGGATATTAATAATAATGATAATAATTTGTATTTATATGGTGCATTCAGGTTTGGAAAGCACTTGAAATCTCCTTTGATCCTCATAGCTATTCTGAGAGGTAGGTGCTCTTATTGTCCCCTTTTTACAGATAAGGAAACGGAGGCAGGCAGCAGTGAATTGATTTACCCAAGATCAAAATAGCTAGCAAGAGTCTGAGGTCACATTTGAACTCAGGTCTTCCTAATTCCAAGTCCAGCAATCTACCCACTACAAAAGAGACTCAACAGGGGCTTTTGCGAATGGTCTTAGGACAGCCTCACAAGATGCTCCAGAACCTAAGAATATTGACCACCTTCTGGAGACCCAACTTGGAAAGGCAAGTGGCATTTAAGAGAGGAACCAGGAATGGGTGGGTGCTCCACATGTCTAGAAGGCTACAGAAAACGGGTATACATTTTGGAAGGAAGGACACCAGCCCCCTAGAGCTGAGCTTTGAAGGAAACCAGGGACCTTAGGAGCAAAAATACGGAGGGGAAAACCTAGGTAAGAGTGATGGGGACAAAGACTGGGAGACCAAGTATTCTGAATGCAGAGCAACAAGGAAGTCGATCTAACCAGGGGAGACTTTAAAGAGATTGGAAATGTGAGAAGGGGTCAGGTTATGACCCTGGAAGTCATAGGGAGTCATTGGAGTTTATTGAATCAGCATGGCCAGTAGGTAGAGGCAGCTATGTAGAGGACAGACAGGGAGGGGAACGACTTGAGGCAAAAAGACTAATGTCAAGGCTATTATAATGGTCCTGGAGAGAGATGATGAAGGGACCTCAGAAGTCATGCAACAGAGGAAGAAACTGGGGCACAAGGAGGTAATGGGACTTGTCCTTGGCTACAGCTGCAGTAAGCATCAGAGTCCTGACACTTGGATTCTTGTCCCATCCCAAGTTGTATACAGTCCCAAGTTCTGTCAAATGAGTTCAACTCAGTGGATGGTTCCTTTCATCTCTGCCCCTCTGTGGTTCTGTGGTTCTCCTCTGAAAAGGAATCTGTTTGAAAGAAAGTAAGAAACCAGTCAGAGATAGGGATTTTCCACTGGATTCCCTCATCAAGGCTGCCCTCCTTTGCATTGGAAGATTGGAATGTACATTCTGGCCATCGCAGAAAGGAAGGAGAATATAAATGCCATCCCGGCTTTGGAGAAGCTGGAAGGCAGCCTGGCCCCAGATCGGGGATGAAAACTGCTGATGGCTGGGAAACCTCTTTCACAACTAGAGACCACCAGGGAGAGAGAAGAAACCCCAGAGCTTTGCTGTCTCATGCCCACCATGTTTATGAAGTGAGGCTAGGGTAAGTCTTTGAAAGGAAATCCTCTGGGTTTCTGGGCTCCACTCTGCTCTCTCTGGCTCCCAAGGGCAGAAAGCCTTCTAGATGATACAGCAGAGGTGTAAACCTCCAAATCATCATCATTTAGTTCCAAAGGGGAATTGGAAGGTTCTGGAAATGGCAAGTATCAAACAACATCACAAATGAGACTGATGACCTTTCCCTAATGTCTGGGAAGATGGCAGTGCCCTCAGCCCTGGCAGGAAAGTCTGGTGGAAGGCATTCAACATACCCAGATGCCCCTAGGAAGGGGGTAAGGAGCAGAAGGAACAAATGGAAGGTGGCCTACCTCAGTGTCCACACATGGAAATATTCCTTTAGAATGATGATCAATGATAATAATAATGATAATAATAATTGCATTATCTGGTGCTTTAAGGTTTACCCAGCCCTTTACAAAGGGGACACCTCAATGGAATTGGGAACAGAAAATCCAACAAAAAGCTTTTTTGCAAGATTCCAAAACAGCAAGAGGCACCACAGTACACAGAGCAATAAGTCTGGAGTTGGGAAGTCCTGAGTTCAAATTCACTTACCTTGAACAAGTCGCTGCAGTGCTGTGCCTCAGTTTCCTCATCTGTAAAATGGGAATAATAAAAATGGTTGCTGTGGGGATCAAATGAGACAATATACAAAACTAATTAGCATCCTTCATCAAAAAGGTTAAAGTGGGAACCTACCAGGTTCCCAGTTCCAAAGTGGGACGCATCCTCCAGTCCCCTCTCCTCAGAGGTCCCCTCTGCCCCCCACAAAAGGTCCAAAGTTCCATTTAAAACTCTGCCTGTTTGGAAGTAACTGTACAAATTACTCATTAGAGCTGCTCTTGCCCCCAAGAGGCCTCTAGCCACTAAAGTGGAAAAGAAACTTCCCAGCCAAATAAATTCTGCAGAGCCATCCATCCTAAGACTTGCCCATTCACACCCTTCAGAGACACCCACTGTCTACTCCGGCAAGATACAAACGTCCATGAGTGATCATAATTTTATGTGGAATGGAGAAACAGAGTCAGCCTCCAGCTAGGACACAGATCTGAAGGGGACCCCAGTTATGAGAAGGGTGTTGGGAAGAAAACAAACTCCTTTCCTCCCCCAAGAACCCAACACCAAAGCTGATGCTCAGCTCCAGGCTCTTTTCTCTTACTCCCAAGTCATGACTGCCTTGTTGGTTTGTATTTTCTCCTAGAGGTAATAGGGAACCGCTCAAGGCTTATAAAGAGGGCAGTGATGCGGGCAACCTTGTGCAAGGGGCAGACTGTTTTTGGCAGCTGGATAAAGGACGGATCAGCTAGAAAAAAAAAGAGAGAGAGACCAGGGGCAGGGAGGTCCCTTGAAGATTATCAAATAATCCAGGTAAAAAGTGGTGAGGAAGGGGCATTTAGGTGGTGCAGTGGATAGAGCACCAGCCCTGGAGAAGGGAGGCCTTGAGTTCAAATTTGAGCTTAGACAATAATTACCTAGCTGTGTGGCCTTGAGTAAGTCACTTAACCCCATTGCCTTACAAAAAGAAACAAAACAAAAAAAGTGGTGAGGATCTGGATTACGGTCATGGGTCCATCCTTCAGTAGAGTTTATGTCCATCATGGTTCATCATGTGCAGCCACCGTTCTTGTGGACATTCTGGCGATGCCTTCTTTTCAGTCCTGTGTGACGTCTTCCCTGCTGCCATCTTGCCCTCACCCACAAGTTCCTGGCACAAGGGAGCTCAGCCTCCCCCTCTGATCAAGTCCCTCAGTCTCCTTTCTTACAGGGGCATGTGATCATTTCTCCCACCTCCACGCTTTTGCACAGGCTGTCCCCCATGCTTCATCCGGAATAGCCATCCCTCCCTGCGGGCTCCTCACTCTGGAGTTTCCTTCTACCTTGTTGCTCGTCTTCTCTCATTGGTGAGGTCCTCCTGGTGCCTACCATTGAAGAGGAAGCTCAGGCCAGCCAAGCTTCATTCCCCTACCAGCCCCAACATGGGTAACTTCCCAACCTGGCTTTTGGCTCCATTTTCAGGGCTGTCTTCCTGCATGTGAATACTGGCTCTTTGAAAATTGGGGCTACCCTCTTGCTTGCTTGGATGCGTCCCCTGGATACAAGAATAACCAGCACTGGAGTACTTTCAAATTTATTCAATCATGGGTATAGTATCACATAGATTTTACTTAGAAGTCTATATATCTGGGAGGTGAGTGTTCAAAACTGCTCACTACTAGGGATGCAAGATGAGAAAAGTGTGAGGATCATTGCCTTGAGTCTCCCTTTGCTGGAATGCATGGTAGAAGATTATGACCAGCCTTATAGTAGGAAGAAGTCAGGGAGATGGAGGAAGGGAAGCCCAAGGCCAGAATGATCCATGGACTGGATCACTACATGAATTATTGACTGTGAGTAGATGAGATCCTCACCCTTCCCAGAATGCCTGCTTGAGAGCCCCACTGAAGAAGATCAGAAGGTGGGGGGCCGAGCTGAAAGGGAGGTCTCTCTCATCACAACAAAGCATCTTGTGCCCACATGTTCTGGAAAATGAACTATACTTCCCTGCTTCAGTCCTCTCTCCCTTTATAGGATTTTCCTTTTGTCTCCAAATATGAACATAAAATTCCCTTCTATCCTTGGGAGAGATGGGAATAAAAGGGGTTTCGGTTGTATCTAATGGATGGGATGTGTCAAAGAAGCCTTGGGTGGTGGCTGCTGGGGACTGCAGCGAGACCCCCAACTCCCAACCTCAGACCCCCATCTGCTAGCTGTGGATGATGCTCTTTTCAAACAAAACCTTCTCAAAGTTCCTGTAGCAGAAATGCAAACCATTCTAGATGGCTTGGGGTTTTATTATTGTTTTGTTCTCATAGAGAAACTCAGGGAGTCAGGATTCATCTACACCATCTAATTATGTCTTTCAAAACCAAAGGAGAGCATGAGAGAAACTTTAAAAAATGCAAACCACTTCCTCAAGCAAAATGCCAATGGGGTTGGCCTTGCAAGCCCTCATCCCTTTGCCATGTGACGGGCAGGAAACGAGGCAGGGTTGAGCTGACTCTCTAGCAAGGAGCTACCAACCCAAATGTAGGATGGTAAAGTAGGTAGCACACTGGACTTGAAGTCTAGAAGAAATCCTGCCTTGGACATTTATTATCTCTGTTACCCTGGGCAAATCACTTAGCCTCTCTAGACCTCTGTTTCTCCATTTGTAATTAGATTCCTTCACATGCTATCATCTTGTAGATCTGCTCTAATTCACACAACAGTGGGGGCAGCTAGGTGGCACAGTGGATAGAGCACCAGCCCCGGAGTCTGGAGTCCCTGAGTTCAAATCTGGCCTCAGACACTTAATAATTACCTAGCTGTTTGGCCTTGGGCAAGTCACATCACCCTGAATGCCCTGAATCCAGGGCCATCTCCAGTCATCCTGATTCTTATCTGGTTCAGGAGGAGAAAGTGAGGCTGGTGACTTTGCCCCCCACCCACTCCAATTCTATTCATGGGCTTGTCATGTCATCATGACATGGTTCTTCAATATCAAAGGACAAATTTCATTATTACTAGCAGTTGCTCCTCGGCTGACCACAAAAACCTCTCCAATTTAGGGTAATATCCATCTCTCAGATCCATCTTCAGAAGATAATGGGGGAAAACACACTTTACAAACACTAAATGATTACTAGAAATATGAAGATGTCATTATGGTAAAATCATAGCAGTAAGAACAGTGCAGTGAATATTTCTAGATGGAATAGCAAGGAGAACTCAGAATTAAGAATAAAGAAGACCTGAGTTTGAATCCTGTGTCACCCTAGGGAAATTTCCCAAATAGGGGTCAGCCTCAGTGGGAGCAATCACACCTCCCTTCCAGGACAGATGTGAGGGTTCAATGTGATGACACAAGTAGAGCATATGAACCTTAAAGAATTATGCAGGGCGGCTAGGTGACGCAGTGAATAGAGCACTGTCCTTGGAGTCAGGAGTGCCTGGGTTCAAATCCAACCTCAGACACTTAATAATTACCTAGCCATGTGGCCTTGGGCAAGCTGCTTAACCCCATTGCCTTGAAAAATCTAAAAATTAAAATAAAAAAAAAGAATTGTGTACATATTAGCTACAACTATTATCATTATTAGAGGACTGAAAATCTTTCAGCAAAGGTCAGCCTTCTGAACATTAGCCTCTAGCACTACAAGACTGTGGATGTAGAAGAGGGAGGAGAAGGGAGAAGAAGATTCTTTGTCCAACTGACGGATAAAAGAAACTGAAGAGATAAAAAAAGAAAAGAAGTAAAATCTGAAAATAGCAACTGAATAGTTAAGGGCTACATCTTCTTAGGAAAGAGAGATAATATGAAACATTCTACTCATCTGCTTTTAAAATTAACAACAAAGCATATAAAACTCTATACAATAACTTCTGACACTAATGAAACCATTTGGAGCCCCATACTGACTCTGGTCGTCTTCCACTCTAAGGGGCCTCTCTGGTCTGGACCCCACATGCTAGCCAACTGGTTCCATCCTTGAGAAGTCTGGCCTCTAATAGAAGGAAGATGGGCTCCCTTTCCTCTAACTCTTAGTGCCTATACTTTTGACTCAAGAATGACTTATTTATCACTTAGGTTTGGGTTCATTTCTAGTGTTGTCATCAAAAGCTTGGAGTAGAAAGAGATCCATTGAGTGACAGGAATCAAATATGGGACAGCTATTTATTTCCTTCATACAAAAGATATAACACAAAACATAATAGAAATTCAGAATATGCCTTGATACTAAGACAAACTCAACAGACAGGAGTGCTCATTTCTAGTCTACCAAGCTGGGAGATTGCTACTAAAAACCATTGAAACCTTAAGCATTTTCTGATATTCCCTATTGGATGTTTTCCATTTTCCCCTTGGTTCCCAGTACATGTCCTATGGAAAAGTGGCCCAGGCTTGGGTCAGTCCTCTTAGTAGAGGGCATCTTCTTCCAGAGTACTGGAGCGGTAACAGGGACTCCTACTTCGGCAACATTCAGCTCTGACTAGAACCTAATACTTCCCAAGGTGACTGCCAAGCCCAGACACACTCATCTTGGGATAGAGACAATTTCTTTTTTTTTTTTTGTACCTTTGTCTTAAATTTAAATAAAAAACGAGAAAAGAAAAAAAATCCATATCCAGAGCATAACAAGAGGGAATTCAATATAAGAAAATAAATTCCCATTTCAAAATAGCTGATATAATAAATGCTAAACATTTTTTTAAACCTGCCTGGCATTTCTTTGCTTCCCTGTAGGTTTTCACATTTTACTTTATTTTTCCTCTTCCTCCCCCCTACCCCCACCCTAAAGAAAGTTACAATTAATCATGGATTTATATGCATGAACATAGATATCTATATATAGACATACAAATATATAGGCACTTAAACGCTTATATGGGGGCGGCTAGGTGATGCAGTGGATAGAGCACCAGCCCTGGAGTCAGGAGGACCTGAGTTCAAATCTGACCTCAGACACTTAATAATCACCTAGCTGTGTGACCTTGGGCAAGTCACTTAACTCCATTGTCTTGCAAGGAAAAAAAAACAAAAAAAGCAAAAAGTATAAAAAAACAAAAGTTAACCATCTGTAGTTGGACAATACATCAGTTGAGTCAGAACTGGAAGAACTCAAATTCTAAAAGGGAATGACTCCTAGAGGAAGGAGACTTCCCTGTCCTTTCTCCTCACATGGCCTTGTCACTGTGCAGCAAAACCCCTGGACCATTAAGAGACCTTGTATTCAGCAGGACTCGAACACAGAAAGCAGCACTCGAGGGAAAGCTGTAGAGAAGGGAACCATCCCTGGCAGGCCAGAGTTGAACTGTGGAGAGGAACAGACCCTGGCAACCCCCAAAGCAAAGGAGCCCAATTTCTTTTAATCGATTTTTAAAATCTTTTTTAAGCTCTTCCAAAAATTCTTTTTGTTCTTGGAACCATTTGTCATTCCTGATCTGAAGCAGAATCCCCCCAAAGAAACAAAGGATTGCCAGACCAGACCCTACAATACCAGGAATTATGAGGAGCCAGTTCTCTGCGGGCTTTACTACTGTTGGGCTTTAAGTTGGAGTTCACCCTTCCTTTGGGTGCTATGGGTGTTCCCTGTAAACAGAGGGAAGAATGGGGACAATGTTTTGCAGCTTTTGCTTTTCCTACTCCATCTCAGTGAATGTCTTTGTTAAGAATTTGCCTACGAGGGGATTATTTGTGGAGAGCGTGCTGGTGGGGGCTCATGAGCTCCCATGTTACCATCCAATTGTTTCCCCTTCAAACATGAAGTGGCCGCCAGCCCCCTGGGGACCCAGCCCAAGTACATAAATTGGAGGAATAGTCTATGAAGAATGCTCCATAGATGTAAGGTATCCATGGGATAAGGGGACAGCTGGGATAGTCTATAGGAGCTGGCTACAACTGGAGTCAGGATGATCTGGGTTCCGATACCAAGGTACCAGCTGGGTAGGTACATTTTCTTTCTGCGAGTCTTCATTTTCTCATCTACAACATGGAGGTGACATTAACTAGCCTTTCCTTTACAATTCCATTTTGTATTTTTCCTGGTGAGGATCACATGGAATGGAGAATATAAAAGTGTTTTGTAAGATCTTTATAAATGACGATCTTTATTAATGTTCTATGGGACTGTGCAAGGGAGAGAAAGAGCCAGAGAAGGACAGAGAAAGAGAGAGAGATGGAGTTCATTTGTGCACATATACAATTCTTCTGGGAAAGAGAATCATTTGTCCACTTTCCAAGCCTGGCTGAACATCCCTTTCAGTGATATATACATGCACTCAAAATGAGAAACAAAGCTGTCGAATCACTGTTCTTTTTCTCCATGAGTCTCTCTCTCACACACACACACACACACACACCCTACACACACTCACAGACACACACACACATATAACACACAATATACACACACCCCACACACACTCATAGACACACAAACATACACACTCAGACACAGACACACACACAACATACACACACCACACACACTCACAGACACACACAACATACACACACTCACAGACACACACAGACACACACATGCATACACACTCACAGAAACACACAATATACACACCACACACTCACACGCACACTCACAGACATACACACAACAGACACACACTCACAGACACACACACAACATACATATACCACACACAGTCACAGACACACAACATACACACACTCACAGACACACACATGCACACACCCCACACACATTCATAGACACACATGCATACATACCCACAGAAACACACAATATACACATACCACACACTCGCACACAGACACGCACACAACATACATACACTCATAGACACACACATGCACACACACACACACACACACACACAGATATTAAACTATCAGTTTCTCCATGTCTCCATTGGATTTGAGCAATGGGCTCCTCAACGTGAAGCCCAGAGGCAAGGAGGGACTGGGGGGCTAGGAAAAGGAAGTAAGAAGATTGGGTTATTGATGATAATTCTTCCATTTGACTTTTGCAGTGTCTGAAGCCATGCAGAGCCCTGGGGGATGTCCAGAAAAATCCCTGCTGGGAGATCTGTGCGGTAATCTGTCCTTTCTCCTTTACACCAAGCCCTGACCAAGAGTTAGTTCCCCCGTACATGGAGGTTCCCTGTCCCGAGCAGGCCCAGAACCAGTTTTGTCTTATTTATGCCTGAAATCAGTCTCTTCTTGCTTTGTGTTTGTCCTTTCTGTGTCTGTGGGGTGAAGGGCACTGCAGCAGACAAAAAGGAGAGGGGAAAGGCCCAGAGAGACAGACAGGGAGGCAAGGAAGAGAAAGCCCGAGGCAGAGAAAACTGGAGATGGAGACGGCACTTCTCCCCAACACACATCCCACACCTGCGGAGCTTTCTTCGTCTCTAGCCTGGCTCAGCACTTGACTGAACTGGCCATGGGATAAGCTGAAATCCTAATCCAAAGGCCCAGACCTGGGTCTGGGTCACACAATGAGAGGAGGTCTCCAGGGGAGTGTCATTTGCCTTTATTCAGGAGCTCAATCTTAAATCTTCTCAATTTGCAGGAAAACTTAGTTTTGCCTACATTTATACTTTGGGCTGATGAATCGAGCAGATAAAAATGTCTTGACTTTTGGGGATTGAGAGGTGGGAAAATGGAGGGGGAGGGCCTCTTAGCATGGAAAAATGTTTTCCAGGTTATTGGGGCCAGATAGATCACAGACACAATTCTGTGGAGGAATTTGTAGGTGGCACAGTGGATAGAGCACAAGCCCTGGAGTCAGGAGGACCTGAGTTCAAATCCGGTCTCAGACATTAAATAATTACCTAGCTGTGTGGCTTTGGGCAAGCCACTTAACCTCATTGCCTTGGAAAATAAAAATAGAGAATGTTCATAAAATGGAATGGACTTCAGCTTTTCACCTTCATTGAAGCAGGTATGTTCTTCCCCAGACCCAACACGAGTGCCAGACCAGCTGTGAGTTCCTGAAGACCCTACAGACAGTCAAACAAGGAGACTGCCCACCCTCAACAAGAGCGTCCGGCTTTGCAGCGGCTTGTGTACAAAGCTGCAAGGTGGACCATGAATGCTCAGGAGACAGGAAATGCTGCTCCAATACCTGTGGACATACCTGCCAGGCCCCAGACCACAGGAACAGAGGTAAAAAAGCAGACACTTGGGAGCCCGTCATGCATGGATACCCAGGGGAAGGTAGGGTGGCTAATCGCCAAGGATACCATGCCAGAGTCAGAGCTTGAGAGCAAAGGAGGCAGGGGCATGGCGGGGAAAGATGGACTGTGAGGAGGCAGCAGCTATGAGCCCTGCTTCTCTACAGGGGCAGCCCACCTAAATCCCAAAACAATTTAGTATTTCTGCTCTCATTCTTAAGAAAAGTTTCATAATCTTAATTATGTTTTTGTTTCTTTCATTCAGTGACTACAAAGAATGTCCACTGGAAATTTTCATAAATGATTATTATCTTAGCAAAAGAAACAAAATTCCTGGGCATGCATCCTAAGGACATGGGTTTCATGGCAAGGGGAAGGTACTATGGCCCCTCCCCACTTCTGCAGGGATGGAGGTCAGCCTGGCTGCCTGCCACCAGCCTCACCAAACTCCCTGCCCCCCACCAGCCTCTCTGCCCCCCACCAACTCACTGCCAGCTACCAGTCTTGCTGCCCACCAGCCTTTCAGCCTGGGTTTCTCTTGCACTGAGCTGGTGCTGGGGCTCCCCCTAATCCACTGCCAGTGAAAGAGAAGGCTTTCCCAGCTGCTTTGTCTCTTAAATGCTGGAAAGAGTCTTGAACACGAAACCACTTTGAACTTCTTGATAAAATGCTCTGGGCTTTTTTTTTCTTCCTCCTTTAAATATCAGCACAGAAATGAGGCACAGTGGGTTATAGATGCCTTCACATGAATTTCTGCACAAACAGGTCAGGGACCAGTTGGTCATGGAGAACTATGAAGTCCTGGGCAGGCTTCCTTTCTTCTCTCTTCCTTCTCCTGCTTTGTCTTTCTCCTTTTTCTTCTTGCTTTCCCTTTCTCCCATCATTGTCTTTTTCTTTCATTCTTTCTCCTACATCCCTCTCTTCCTCCTTCTCTTGCTCCCTCTTTCTTCCTTTTTTCTCTCTTTCTCCAATTCTTTCTTCCTTCCTTCTTCCATCCTCCCCGTCCTTCATCCAATCTTTTCTTCTCTCCCATCTGTCTTTAATTCTTGGGGGTTTGGGGGGCAAGGCAATGGGGTTAAGTGGCTTGCCCGAGGCCACACAGCTAGGTCATTATTAAGTGCCTGAGGCTGAATTTGAACCCAGGTCCTCCTGACTCCAGGACTGGTGCTCTATCCACTGTGCCACCTAGCCACCCCCCCTCTTTAATTCTTTATTTTCTTCCTTCTTCCCTCCCTCCTTCCATTCTTTCCTTCCTTTCTCTTTTGTCCTCCCTCTTTCTTCCCTCCTTTTCCTTTCCTCTCCTCTCTGCCTCCCTTCCTCACTTTCTGTTTTCTCCCTCTATTCTCTCCTTTCCTTTCTCCTCTCTCCCTCCCTTCCTTCCTTCCTCCCTCCCTTCTCTCCTTCCTTCCTTTCCTTTCTGTCTGTATCTCTTTAACTTACTTCACTTCATTTCCAGGTGTCCCACTGAAGCCCAGAAAAGACCTGGCCATTCGAGAGAGATCTCGAGGAGCTGTCCAAGTCTCTTGGAAACCCAAGTCCAGTGTTTCCATAGAACCTGTGTTCTACATCCTACAGAGCAGGTGGCACTGGGGGCTTCACCCCAGTGAAGAGGAGACTACTGAATGGCAGGTGGTGGCTGTGGTAGGTCTCCCACTGGCTCTTCGCTTGACCTGCCAACATCCCTCTTAGCCAATTCTGTCATCACCTCCTCATCTGGAAAGGGGCAGAAAGGGCTTCTCCCTGGGAAGCTTTGGGGGCTTCGGCAGTACTTTGCATCTAGGAAACCTTGACTTTCAAAGGCAGGGAGCAGGCAGTGAATACCAGTCAGCACCTGCTGGGCAACTTTCTCCTCTTAGAGCATTCCCTAGGCCCAGGAGAGGGCTTTATGTCACCCCACTAGAATGGGCAGAGGCAAGAGGCCTTGAATCCAGGTCTTCCCAACTCTGAGGGCCTCTCTTTTTATTACACCTCACTTCTAATCTTTCTGACAGCCCCAGGAAAGCCTCTTCCTTCCTCCCACCATCAAAGCAGATCCACCCCCCCCCCACACACACACACTCTATCTTAGAGAATTCCCTAAGGCAATAGTCCAACCTCTTTTGGCAGAAGGGAAAACTGAGGCCCATAGGACTGAATTAATTTGCCCAGGGTCACAAAAGACATGACAGATCAAACACGAAGCTGGGACCTCTGGCTCCAGTTCCAGGGTGCTTCCCCTGCTTCAGGTGGCCTCTCTGCAGGGGAATACAAGGAACACCTGTCTCTTCCCTGGAGTCAATCTTATTTCACTAGATAAACCATAGTTCTACCAAGTAGGAAAAACTTTGATCATGGGCCCAATTGTGCTTTTGTCATCAAATGACCAGCCTGGCTTATCTCTGAGCATATTGTTGCCATGGTGGTGATGATGATGGTGGGTTTATTATTTGTTGTCTGTCCTTTCTTCTCTAAAAGAATCTTTCTGGTCCAGTGGCAAGATGGCCCTAAATGCAATGGGAGATCTTGGTCCCCATTAAGCTGAAGTCTTTAATAGATCCCAGTGTGATTAAGCTCAGAACCTCTCATCCCCAGACTGAAGGCCTTTGGTGACTTCAATCACTGTCTGAGACCAGAGGCCAAGTTCTAGTGAGGCTACAATCTGTATTGTGAAGATGGTTTTGTTAATCCTCTCCACCCCTCACACACACCTTATCTTGGAGTAGAGAAAGGGTTGAGGTGGTCAGGGAGCTGGAAGACCAGAATTCACATCCAGCCTCCAACATGAGCTGTAGGCTCCTGGCCAAGTCATTTCACCAGTCTGGTCTTAGTTTCCTCATCTGTAAGTGAACCTGATGACTTCACAATTACCTCCCAGCTCTAAGGAAGCACTGGTCCTATGAATTTCTGCACAGAATGGAAAGACACATTCTTAATTTGTAGTCCAGAGAAATTTGACAAGAGTTTTTCTTTTAAAAGGAAGAATCAAAAGGTTTCAACCTGCCTTGGTTATTTTCTCTTTGTGTGACCTTGGACAAATCATTTTTCCTCTAGGAGCCTCAGTTGCCACATTTGAAATATGTGGGTACAAAGAGGCAGGGATTGGACTAGTTGACTCCAAAGTCCCTCCCAGCTCTAAATCCAAGGTCCTGTGCTCCTCTAAAAAGGTTCCAACAAAAATCCATTTGGTTGAGAGTCCCAGGCAGTTGGGGATTTCCATTGGTTCACTTGTAAGGGGGTAAACCCCGACATTTGCACTGCCTCCAGGGAGACAGGGCTGGACATGAATGGCATCTCCACAAGCTAGTTAATAATGGAAATTAGAGGAAAGTTGGAAAGAAGTCTAAGGGAACGGAACATAGATCTGCTTCTTTGTCTTGTGACAAATTATGACCCTGACACTGAGCAATTGTGTCCCCCTGACCCTCCCAGAATTAGAAGAGAAGAAAGGAGGGAAGAAAGGAGGGGGGGGGCACAGGTGAAATTCTGAGAATCAAAGTTCAAAGAAATATCAGTAAATGGGGTCAATAGCCTCTCTCATGACCAGAAACCTCCAGTGAAGGCTCACAGGGTCTTTTCCTTTCATAAAAATAAATGAGGTGACAGGGCAAACTCTTGAGTTGTAGAGCTATTTAGCTTCTGCTTAACAATCAATAATATAGTCAGAATTGAGATTACATCATTTTAACCTTTTCTGAAACCCTTTCACCACAACCAAGACTGGTGATTTGAGATCACAAAAAATTCCCTGGCAAAGGGATTGTCTTTGGGTGATGGGAATGGCTAGTAGTTTAGATTGCTAAAATTTGACCTTTTGGGTTAATCATGTTTCTCAGAAAAGTGTGTGATGGGTGGGGTTACAAAGGTGGAAATAATTAGGTAAAGGTGGGCATCTGGGTAGCTCAGTGGATAGATCACATGGCCTATAGACAGAAAGATCTGAGTTAAAATCCAGTCTCGGAAACTTATACCTATTTGACCCTACGTGAGTTACTTCACCCTAATTGTCTCAGTTTCCTCAACTGTAAAACAAGCAGGAAAAGGAAATGGCAAATCAATCCAGTATCTTTGCCCCAGATTGGGGTAGCTAGATGGTGCAGTGGATAGAACACCAGCCCTGGAGGCAGGAGGACCTGAGTTCAGATTTGATCTCAGATACTTGATACTTTACTGGCTGTGTGATCCTGGGCAAGCCACTTCACCCTATGGCCTTGCAAACAAAGAGACAAACAAGAAAATCCCAGGGAGGATCACAAAGAGTCAAACATGACTGAACAGCAATTCAAGATAAAAGCTTGAACTTTAGGCAAGTTTCCAGGATATGGGTGAAGGGTGAAGTTTACAAAGGGCAGAAACCAAAAAAGATTAAATCTAAGTTGATTAAATCTTAACCCATTAGAATTCAAATCAATTTTCAATCTTATAGAAAGGGGGAAAAGGGGGGTGCAGTGTATAGAGAGCACTGGCCCTGAAGTCAAGAAGACCTGAGTTCTAATTTGACCACAGACACTTAATACTTAGCTGCGTGACCTTGGGCAAGTCACTTAACCCAACTGCCTTGCAAAAACAAAAAAAAAAGGGAAGGGAGTAAATTGAGGTCCAGAGGAATGAAGTGATTTGTTCAGGATAACATAGACAAGAAGTGGCAGACCCAGGATTCCAGATGTAGTCTTCTAACTCCAAATACATGGTCCTTTTCTGTACTTTACTGGATTTCTATTTCCTCATATGGAACCTAAAATGTTTGAACCAGGTGATGCTCAAAGTCCCTTCCAGCTCCAAATCTTATATTTTCCTTAACAAGTTCCCTAATGGGTATCCTCACTAATCTCTCACCTTCCCCCCCCACAAGAAAACAGCCTCAGTTTCCAATCTGGTCAAAAAGACCACCAGTTAGTCTGATTTAGCAGGTCTAGAAAAGCTGCAGCTTTTCCTCACTTTGCTTTGTTCGCCACAAACCACAGAGCATGGAGGAGAGCACCCACCTGGAGCACCTCAGCCCAAACAGATGGTACCAGTTCCGAGTGGCTGCAGTTAATAGCCATGGCACCCGGGGCTTCACCCCTCCAAGCAAACACTTCCAGTCTACCAGAGGTGAGCAAAGGCTAGGCCAGGCGCCAAATACCCTGGTGCCTGAAATTCCTCAATGAACCTAATCCTTCAGTTTAAGATATACATCTTGGTTTACCCCAGAGGCATAACTTTCTCCTGTTTTCAGTGTAAGGGGAGCAAGGAGGTAGGCATTTCCAGCAGATTGGCTGAGGAAGGTATTTAAATAGCAGCAATTGGAGAGGATGCCAGACCAGGAGTCCCCAAAGGTGCAAGTCCTCATTCATTTGCCCCTTGGTTTCCTCCAAATGATCTCGTTTCATTTCCAATCCCTTGCACTTTGCTGAGAGAATAAGTCTATCTTAATTGGGATCAGAGCTACTCTGTATGATCCAGTCACTCCCTTAGGTTATAGCTCCTTAATTTGTTTCTGCATGTCTTAATAACATCCTTCCTTCCCTTCCTTCCTTCCTTCCTTTCCCTTCACTCTGTCCACATAGAGCATCACATCCTTACCAGTGAGCACTCTTCCCGAAGGAACATCAATTTTGTTTGCTGAAACCAGGCAAGCTCTCTAGGGGTTTACAGGTCTCAAATCACTCAGGTTTTCATTGTTTGGCCAACAATAGGTCCCAGGTCAACCAACTGGGTCTTAATCTGGTTCCTAATTGACTTAAAGTGGATGTTAAATAGCAAATTGTTTCTATTTTTGACCAGAAACCCCGAGGGTCTTCCCCTTCCAGGTTGATTTTTTTTTTTAATTAAAGGCCATTTTTTGCTTCTTTTCTTTCTTAGTTTTAATCACTGAATAGGTATTGCCTCAGCCAAACTGAGACTTGATAAAGACTTTAATTTAGAAAGAATGGATTCACTGCATCATCCTGAACCGGATACGGACCCGGGACCCAGGTGGCTCTGGAGGAGTGAGGCGGGTGACTGCCCAGACCTTCCCTCCCTGTCTTTCTGATGCCATGGTCCTCTTGGAGAAAGAAGGACAAATAACAACATCACAGTTTGTTTGAATGAATGAATGTTTTAGGGAGAAGTCTTAAGAGGGAACAAAGGTTTATATCTAGAAGGGACCATAGACACCATCTAATCCCATGCCCTCATTCTACAGAGGAAACTTGGGTCAACAGAAGTTAAGAGAGCCAATAATCATTTATTAAGCGCCTGCCATTGGGATAACCACTGAGGTTAAGAAAGGCAAAAAAGGGGCAGCTAGGTGAAATTCCCTAGCTGTGTGACCTTGGGCAAGTCACTCTTAACCCCATTGCCTTAAATAAATAAAAAAAATTTTAAAAGTCAAAAGATGCTTCCTATCCAAAAAGAGCTCCACAAAGGATGGAGGAGATGGGGAAACAGTGGGATACTAACAAGACTAATACAGGATACACTGAAGGTAACCAAGAGAGGGTTGGCATTGAAGAGGAACCAGGAAAGGCTTCTCAGAGGTGAATTTTAACTGGAACTTGAAGAAGCCAGGAGATGGAGAAGAGGAGTAAGTTCTCAGACTGGGAAACTGAGGAAAGGGCAGGTTAACAGAGACCTTGAGAAGTCACAGAGGATTTTATGTCTGATACTGGAGGGAGTAGCAACCCACTGGAGTTTAGTGAATAGGAAGGCATGTAGTCAGACTGTTATAGGAAGATCAGTTTGAAAGATGAATTGAAGATATCTGGAGTGGGGAGAGCTTAGAGGCAGGCAGACCCAGCAAGGTATGAAGTAATGAGGCCTCCAACCAAGGTGAGAGGAAAGAAGGGATGTTTAAGAGATGTGGCAGAGGTGAAAATGACAGGTCTTGGTATCATATTGGACCTAGGATTGAGGAAAGATATGAGAAATCCAGGATGACTCCTAAACTGTGAGTCTGGGGGACGGGTAGTACCTCCCCAAAAGATGGGGGGCAGGAAGTTGGGGGAGACACCGTGAGTTCCATCTTGGACATGTTGAGTTTCAGATGTCTCCTGGACATCTAGGACAAGGTGTTTGAAAGGCATAGATTGGAGGTCAGCAGAGTGGTTGGGGCAGGAGACGGAGATATGAAAATTATCAGCAGAGGTGATTCACCAAGTAAAATAGTATAGCAGAAAAGAGCCCCAGGGGACACCCAAGGGGAGCAAGCATGACCTAATGAAGATGCAGCCGAGAAGATGGAGGAGCACATCAGACAATTGTTAGTTTACTCAAAAATATTAATAAAAATTAGGTGATCAAAGGCATCATAGAGTAGATTTGGCCATTCAGAAATCCTGGGTAAGCTGGGGGAGAACAGTTTCAGTGGAATGTGAAGGGCAGAAAACAGACTTCAAGAGTTAAGGGAAAAGAAACAATTCCAAGTAGATAAAGGTTTCTAATCTCTTGAAGTTCCCAAGTATGTGTTGTTTTGTTGAGATCTGGTGGTTTCTAACATGTCCTCAAAAGTAGGCCAAGGTTGACAATTTATAATTTGTGAAGTTTTTTTTTAATTTATTTTTATTAAAGATATTACTTGAGTTTTACAATTTTCCCCCATCTTGCTTCCCTCCCCCACCCCCCACGGAAAGCACTCTGTCAGTCTTTACTTTGTTTCTATGTTGTACCTTGCTCCAAATTGAGTGTGATGAGAGAGAAATCATATCCTTAAAGAGAAGTCTCAGAGGTAACAAGATCAGACAATAAGATATCTGGGTTTTTTTTCCTAAATTAAAGGGAATAGTCCTTGCACTTTGTTCAAATTCCACAGCTCCTTATTAATTTGTGAAGTTTTAAAATGATAGGTGGAAGAAACAATTTCACTGCATTCCCAGTAAAACCCTTGGAGAAACAAAGTCCTAGAACAGCAGGAATTGGTACCCTTGTTCCTTTTCTGACTTGTTTTGAGATAATGGTGGGGGTAAGGGGGGGAGGTCACCAGAGACTGAGACTAAGGTCAGAGAGACAGCATCAAACTGGATAAGCAACCCACCTTCCACTGGAAGGGGAGCTGACAGTACCTTGGCACCCTCAGCACCTTGCACCACCCCAAATCCTGACCCCCTCACCCTCATTCTTCCATCTGGAGTCTGAAATGGGAGTCAGAACCAGATTCATTCAGTCCCTGAGTCTTTTTAGTCATCCCAGAGGATTCACACTTGTGATGAAAGGGATTATTAGCACAGCTAGGATGCAGAATCAAAATGCTTGTTGATTGACTTACTGTCTGACCAAAAGGGGCTCATGTGTTGATTCTTTCTCTCCAATTGTCCTCCCTCCTGCCCCACCAAGCTCCTTTGCCTCCAGCGTCCCCCCAGAATCTCAGAAAAGACAATATCACCACCAACCACGATGGGACTCACAACATCATCATTTCCTGGGATCCCCCTTCTGAAGGGGCTCTAGCGGTCCATCACTACAGGGTCCTTTGGAGGCCCTGGACACCAGGAGCCCACATGTCTTCTTCTAAGATGAGGCGCCTAAGAGTCCCAGGGGTGAGGTTTTGAGTGTGAGGCTTGGACCTAGCTGATTCCAGGCTTCTTGGGAGGGAGAGAGAGAGAGTGTGTGTGTGCGTGTGTGTGTGTCCTTGTATGTGTCTTTGTGTGTATCTGCCTGTCCCTCCGTATGTGGAGGTGGGTGCCTGTGTGTGTGTGTGTGTGTGTCTATATCTGAGTGTGTGTCTCTCTGTGTGGAGATGTGTAGGTGTCTATGTGGGAGGGATGTCTCTATGGGGAGGGGGTGCATGGGGTATGGCAGGGTCTTTAGTTATATGTAAGAATGGATGGATTTCTTAGAGACAGCTGGGTGGTCCAGTGGATAGAGCATTAAACCTGGAGTCAAGAGGATCTGAGTTCAAATCTGACCTCAGACAACTCCTGGCTGTGTGACCCTGGACAAGTCACTAATCCTATTTGCCTCAGTCTCCTCATCTGTAAAATGAACTGGAGGAGATGGCAAACCACTCTAGTGTCTTTGGCAAGAAATCCCAAATGCAATCATGAAGAGTTGGCCATGCCTATAAAATGACTAAACCACAACAAAATGGCCAGCAGTTCTGTACCACATAAAAGTTTGTAAAGCCTCTTAAAGGGCCTTCTTCTGGGGCGGCTAGGTGGTGCAGTGGATAAAGCACCAGCCCTGGAGTCAGGAGTACCTGGGTTCAAATCCGGTCTCAGACACTTAATAATTACCTAGCCGTGTGGCCTTGGGCAAGCCACTTAACCCCCTTTGCCTTGCAAAAAAACTAAAAAAAAAAAGGCCTTCTTCAATCATTTGCAGAAGAAATGGAGATATTAGTAACAATCAGCAACTCATACCACATTCCTACCATGCACCAGGCTTGTTACTGGTTTGTGACTTCCCAATGAGAAAGGGCCCTCCACCAATACAGATAACAGCTCCTCTGTGACTTGCATGGCCTGAGACCCTGAGAGACGCAATGAAAGAAACCCAGGTCTGCAGGGTTCTGCTACTGGACCATTATTCATTTCACTGACTCATAAGGAATGGGTGTTGAAATAAGTTCAAACGGGGAAATCTTGGGGGAACATCATGGTCAGTCCTATGGGTCAGCAAGATTATTTTGAAGATGTCTTGACATGTCTATTATAGGCAAAACCTAAAGTGCAACTAGGTGGACTTGAAGCTGGCACCAGCTACCGGATACAAGTGCAGACCATCACCTTCTGGGGCCAGAAACATCTCAAGAGCCCCAAGTCTCAGCTGCTCCTTGCCACGCCACCAAGAGGTAAGCCTGAGAATCTGGAGTGGCCAGCCAAGGGACAGTGGTAAATCGGGGTGAGCCTGCTAAGGATCCTGACTGCTCTTAGAAACTGGCCTGAGTGGTCAAGGAGGAAGTGTGGCCTGAGTTAGCTTTGAGGTCAGAATAACAGAAGTCATTGGGAAGAGAAGAGAGAGGGAAAGAGAGAGAAGAGCAGCATGAAGGTGACCTGTTTCGGGGGGGGGGGTCTCTGCTTGGAATCCTGGGGGTTTGTGAGTAGGAGCAGTGAGTGTGTACAGAAAAGAGAAAAGAGAGAGGGGTTGGAATTGTGAGTCAGATGAAAGGATTCAGGATGAAATTAGAATTGATATCAGCAAGAATTTTGTGTGATTTGGGAGAGGGGGAGATAAGGTGGGAGAGGGAGACACAGACACAGAATATAACGTAGGGGTCCAGGCTCTATTATAGGTTCTAATGCCCCTTCCCCTATGCCCTCTTACCAGTGTAAAAGAACAAACTCCTCCTTCTTCAATGAATGTCTTTTTCACAGGATGTGATCACAAATAATGAGGTTTTAGTCAGTTGATCAATCAATCAATATTTCTTATGCACCTCTTTTGTGCTAGGCCTCACACTTAGTACTAGAAATACAAAAAGAAGAAAAAGCCAGTCCCTGCCCTCAAGAAACTCCCAGTCTAATGGGGAGACTGCATGTAACATCAAGCTCTGTATAGGATTATTGAAATAACCAATAGAAGGGAAGGTTTCCAATACTAACACCCTATGATCCTTTTATGAAATATGAATGAATGACTGAAAAACATCCTTAGCACTCAGACATTACTAAGGCTTGAAAATTCAATTACAAAAATCAGGACAGCCTCTGCCCTCAAGTTGCTTACATTCTAGTAGGAGAATGTAACCCAGGTAAGGCAGTGGTGGCTGGGGAAAGTCACAGGAATGGACTCATCAGTTAATCAGTGGATTCTTCCTTGGCAGGACCAGAGGGAGGTTGATTTGTTACCTGTTCTCTGAGCTGGTGGTAGAAAGGGATGGGAGGGAAAAGGATGTGCCTAGGCTAAAGTTGGCATTGTGTGGGAGGTACCCAGAGCATTTCAGCATCTCCGGATTGTACCCAATCCAACCAGGTATGGCCTTGAGCCAGCTCTGATGGGAGTCAATTGTTGCTTTACTTATTTACAACCAGCCTCTCTTCCCTTGGGGGAGGGAAGAGGAAGGGGGGGTGGGACGGGAAGGGCTCGCTTGAAGGAGAAGGGAAATATACTCTAGAGACCCTGGTTCTGGGGCAGACTCCACATCTGAGCTCTTCTTTCTCCAGAGGTTTCAAATGAGTTACCTACATCCCAGGAAGGGCCTGCCCTGAGGGTATCATCAACTACAGAGTGATCTACAAGTAAAGGCTCCCTGGAGGAGAGTGGAAGGTAAGTCAAGCAGTGTACCATGAAGTCACCTAGATTGGGTTAGACAAGCTAGGGGGTCCCTCTTGACTTTATTTCCAAGATCCTATGATCCTCCCCAATGTTTGTCCAGGGGTTCTATTCACACATACCCCACCCCTGGTGTGTCATGGAGGGCACTCTAAATAGCAACTTTTTTTTCTGCTCCTGTTGAGTTGACCCAGGGACCATGGTCCCAGGGACAATGACTGTTTCTGCTTTCAGAGGACCAGCCTGGCTAGGGAGAGGGCCTAGTTACAACAGGCTGGTCCCTGGGGGCTGCATTCTCTGGCTTCAGAAACTGATTTTCTCCATAATCTATTTCAAATCCCAAATTTCTAAAAGCACAGAGGATTAAAGAGAGAAACATCTATCCACAAGTCAGTCAAAAAGCTTTTACTAGGCCATCTAAGTCACTGTACTGGAGCTGGGAATACCAAGAGAGACAAAAATAGTGTTTGCCCTCAAGTATTAGATAATCATCCATCTATCCATTCACTCATCCATCCATCCACTCATCCATCTATCCATCCATCCATCCATCCATTCATCTATCCATCCTCCCATTTACCTACCCATCTATCCATTCATCCATTCATTCAACAAATATTTGAGCCCCTGAAGATAAGGTGCTTTGGCACTCTGAATCAAAGCTACAAATGCATACATAATGCTTTCACATTCCCTTTCTAGCCGGTCCAAGAGGACCTGGTGCTTACCTGTTATCCTGGGACCCCATCTTGTATGACATCAACTACATGACATCAGTCAGATAAGCCTTGGTGCAGGTCGATGCTCAATTTCACCAAAGCCCAGCTTTGGAAGGAACCTCAGTGACAATCTACCAGGTGAAGATGCTCCCTTAGACCACACCTGACAAGTGGGCATCCAGCCTCCACCTGAAGATGAACCATGATCCCGCCACCTCCAGAGGGCAGCTCCTTCTATGTGGACAGTTCTTGTTTCTCCCTTCTACTAAGGAACCAAGTTAGAACCAGGCTTGTTCCCTTCCAGTGGATAGTTCCTTAAATATTTAGAATCATAAGATGATGGTGTAGAAGGTAGAGCTTTGGAGAACCTTAGTAGTCATCCCAGGTCAACCTCCCAATTTTACAGTTGAGGAAAAAGAGACCTACAGAGTCACAAGTGGTGGCGCCAGGATTTGGACTCAGATTCTCTAAATTCAACATTCTTTCCACTGAATCATCCTGCCTTCTTCACTGTTGTCATCTCCAAGTCTCCTCTTCCCAAGCTAACTAGTTCATCCTAATATGGCATGGTCATTCTCCAAAGTATCAATCCAAGAATGCACAGGATAAACTCTGGGTAAGATTTGTACTTCACTTGGCTCACCCATTTTATAAGTGGGAAAACTGAGGATCATACAAAAGAAATAACTTATTCAAAGATACACAGGATGGTGGTAGTAGTGGAATTAGACCTTTTGTCTTATGACTCCCAAATCAGAGCTAGGGTTTCTCGGTCTCACCCTTGTCCCTCATCTTTGAAGTCATTAAGCTTGGCTTTGGATATTATCAACTTGGCCCTTTTGATTCCTGGAGGCTGCTTCCTTTTAAGTCTCAATGATCCCTTCTCTTCCAACATTTCCCCTTCCAAAACAAGGTCTAAAAATAATCTAAATAATGTTAACTACTCAACTCATTTATATAACAAAATATTGGAATTTCAAATGGTTTCAAATAGAATATCAGCACCATGAAAGTGAAGAATTGTGTGTATGTTTGCATTCCCAATACTAACTTAGAGTCTGGCACATATTATGTGATTAATAAATGCTTGCTGAATGAATCTCTCATGA
>NC_133663.1:11752026-11774526 GCF_037893015.1 Macrotis lagotis | reverse complement strand
AAAGAGCTGAATCTAATATAGACATTTAGCAGCATTTCTTAATGTACGACTAGAAATCTTTTTTCTTTTTCTTCTTTTGATATGGTGCTATGTCAGTCTTTAAAAGGCCATGAAGAAATTTCCATTTGCCTGGCCAGTGGGGGAGAAGGAAGCTGGTGCTCCCTGGGGAGCTGGGAGGTCACTGGGCTGCCTGAGGAGCCCCGCTTGGGAAAATGGAGCAGCATTGAGATTGAGCCTGTGGAGAGATAAGGACACCCAGCTTCCAAAAAGAAAAGGAAAATTCCAATTGGGTTTATGTTATTTTGTTTCTAAGATCTAGCATAAGCCTGGCAAAAAAGTACAGTCACGAAGGTCGTCCCTACTGTGACCCAGCTCCCACCCACAGCCCCAGCCACACTGGCAGGGGCAGAGCCGGGCATCCCCAGGCCTGCGGGGCTGGCTTCACGTCCCTTCCCTTCTCTGGCCACTTCTCTTCACCTCTGCTCACTCATTTTGGAAGAGGGCTTTAGAAGTGTACTTTTTTAAAGAATCCAGGTGACATCCCCACACAGCAAGGGCCTAATGCTTGTTGACTCATTTGAAGAGGGCGGTTTTGGGCCTTGAAGAAGTCAGTGTTTCACATTTCCTGACCTGCCATTTTTTTGTTGCCAGAAACTAGGCATTTCTATTTACTTACTTCACTCTTGGGGGTTGCTTTAAATGGGGGGGGGGTCTTTAGCCAGGAACAATTTTTGCCACAGGCTTTTTTTCCCCCTCTTTTATAATGGAATTTTACAGACTTATTTTCCACAGCCCAACAGAGTAGAATTCCCTTTGAGGAGGGAGGGAGCTAAGTCCAAAGACCTTGAGGAACCCTTACTATGTATTTAGTGGTTGCCCCAGCCTTCTTGGAGTTCCATCTCTGCGTATCTCCAGACTGAACCAGTTTTAATTGCTGTCCAGTTCCAGCTTTGGGAAGGAGGAGTGGAAGTCCAGGCTTTCCAACCTGAAGCTGTTACATTCAATTTTCATCACTAGCACATTAGGGAATGAGCTCCTCTTTGCTACTGTGTAGAGATAGCCAGTGGAAGAGGGCAGGAAGCTTCCAGATGGGGTGGCCAAAGGCCACTCCCATGCCCACTCCTCCTGCCCTTCTCCAGGTAGGGCATTGAGCTAGAATGGAGGGGGCTCTGACTCTTCCCATATATGGTGCCCTACTAGGGTCAGCAGGCTGTCTTTCCACAGGAGCAGCTGCCTGTCTATGAATATTGAATATTGAAATGTTTGGCTTTAAGTGTTTCTGAGAAAGTCAGACATCTCATTGAATTTTCCGTCTGAAAGACACTTGGAAGAATATCTGGCCAGAATCCCTTTGTGCTGGGCCTTGAGACCTAAGGAGCCTGTGACTTGTCGAAGGTCACGCAGGAAGTAACCACAAAGTATCCATGTCTGGTGCTGGCTGTCTCACCGGTGCTGGGTCACCAACTGGCTCAGACAACAAGGAAAGCCCAGGATTTCCTCTACTTTGGGGAGTGACTTTTCAGAAACATTGCCTTTTCCCTGTTTAAGTCAGTTGTGAAGTTGTCTTGATGTAGGGTTTATTATAGTATCACCATGTGGGATGTTAATTGGTTAATTAGTCTATTTAAGACAATCTTCTTATTGCCGCTGACTGATAAACAATCATATTAATCTTCTTATACAGCTTTGGAAAGGATGAATTCCAAGTTTCTCCTTCAATTCAGTTAGATCCAGTGTTCCCTGCCTAGCTTTCCAATGAGAAAAAGTTGAGGGGAAAGGGCCCCCTACCTCCTCTCCTTACTTTTGCCCTCCAGTTTTGAGTGAAGCCCTAAGGATTTGTCTGGTGGGCCCTGGAACCTCCCGGTTGCTTCCTTGCAGGGTGGGCAGTCAGTGAACATTCCTTAAGCACTCCCAGGACCTCAGACCTCAGAGCAGTCTGTTCTCAAGGAGCTCATTTGTTAAGGGCTTTAGATTCAGGGTACATGGGTTTCTATCCAGTCTCAACCCAAGCATTTTGATTACTCACCAGGGATAAAATAAAGTCAGAGGTGTAAAGTGAAGTCTGGGGTCTCTTTCAGCTCTCAATGTATGGGAGACCTTGTGAATGACCCAGGAGAATGAGTTTTGTTCTTGATGTCTACCATCCTCATGTTAGCTCCCTCTTCTTCCACATATGGCTGCAATTATTGGGTTCATCTTCTTAGGTTTCTGCAAGAGGCTACTTCATCCCGTCTGTCTTTGAGGTCAGGGCCTTGCCTTCCAGGGCCATCCTGAGCCCTTTGAGGCAAGTACCACATTCTTGATGGAACTGTAATTTGAGTTTTTTAACCTGGTGTTTAAAAATATTTTGATAGCTATTTCAGTACTATTGGTTTTCTTGGTGATCTTGTGTTTTATTTTATATATTTATGGGGCCTAGGCCAGAGCTGTCAATCTCAAATAGAAACAAGGGCCTTTAAATCATCTGTAAGCATGGGAGGGTAGGGAGTATTGACTTGGAAAAATATATTCACATTCTCTGTATTCTCTGTTGTATTTTGTTTCTTTTGTTAAATAATTCCTAATTACTTTTTGAAAAACAACCATTTATTAGAACCAATACAAGAGTATGGAAAGAGGGAGGTGGTGGAAGGGGAGAGAATGAGGTCTGTGTTGGATGTCGGTTGGACCTAATTACTTTTTAATCAGGTGCAGACTCATATTCAGTACTGATGTCTAGACTGTCTGCAGGGTCCATGACACAAACAAAATTCATAACTGCTGACCTAGATAAATCAAATCTTGTTTTTGGAAGACCCACCATGTAGCTCTGGAAGGCTTTCCATGTAGCTCAATTCAGAATTTTCAGGCTGAAGCATTCACCTTGAGGCAGACCAAGACATTGACAGAGAATAATTATTAGAGTTCAAGAGAACTTAGGATGAGAGTCCAGGCCCTTCATTTTACACGTGGGAACTCTGGGTATTAAATGACTTGACATCATGACATGGGAGCCAAGCCAGGGTTTGAACACACTGCCCCTGCCTGAAACAGTCTCAGCCTCATGGAATCCAGCCTGCAGGAGATCCCTTCACCAGCACGCCTGGTCATTGGACTCACCTTTGTTGAGGTGATAGAGGATTTCACACTTTTGACCAGCTGGGATTGGGAGGGAATGGTTTTCCCTGGCTCCAAGCAGTCTCTTGACACAATTCACCCAACCCCCTGCCTCCTGGGGGGGGGGGGCAAGATGGTCCCATTCCTCTTTCAAGGGCAATCAGACCTGCAGCCTGGAGCCCAGCTATCCCACCCCAAACATCCCCAGGGTCCTGAGTGTCCAGTCCCCCCATAATCTATCAGTGCCTTTAAGATTCAGCTCCTGCAAAATGTCTTCACTTACCTGGGAACCAGGTGAGGCCAGATTGGGGGGCATCTCCCCTCCTTTTGTGCAGCAGCTCCCAGGGGCTCACACAGACTCTCAGATCTCTTTCTCTCTTACTTGAACTTGGAAAGGTGGTTGGTTTGTTTTTATAAGCCAGGCACAGTCCCCTCTCTTAAATATCAACCAATTAGAGTCAGTCTGTTCCAGCACATCTCCTTTTTTTGGACCTCGACTCTGTCATTCCCAGTTCCCATCAGAATACCCCTTGATTTTTACTAAGCTTATCATCCACCCTGTTCTCATCACCACATCTATGGCCTCTCCTTGGGCCTCCTCCTTGACCTCCCAGCAGCCTTGGACACTCTTGGCTGCTCTCCTCCTTGAGAACTCTTTGCTCTCTAGATTTTCAGGACCTCCTTTTGGTCCTCTTCTTCCATCTCCTTCCTGGATTTGTCCCATGGACTCTCCTGGGCCCCCTTCTCCTTCCATTCTACTTCCCTTGGCCATCCCATCAGTTCCTTGGATTTCATACTGGAGATTCCTAAATCTGCTGACTCCCAGGCCAGCCTCCCTGGCTGCCTTTCAGACCTCAAACAGCAGATATCTTCAACTCGTTGTCCTTGCCCCTTTCCTGTTGCTGGGGAGGGCACCCTCAGACTTCCAGGACTTGGGCTCATAAACCAAGAGTCCAGGACTCTCTCACTTTCCCCTCTACCCCCGCCCCATATCAGGACCTGTGGCTTCATCAACTTTGCCCCTCCATTCTGGAAAAGATTGCTGTCACCTCATGACTGGACTGTTCTGCTGGGGATATTTCCCAGTACAATGCAAGCCCCCAGCTCCCCCCAGGCCCAGGTGCCTGGTACCTATTAAGCACTTAATGCATTGCTTATGGAGTTGAATTAGATCAGTCTGAAGTGGGGACCTTGTCCTTTTTAGTGTCAGGGACCCTTGGACAGACTTCTGCCCAGGACAATATTTTTAAATGTGTAAAAGAGGACACATAGGATTACAGATTGTCAAAGTGTGTGTGTGTGTGTGTGTGTGTGTGTGTGTGTGTGTGTGTGTCTGTCTGTCTGTCTGTCTGTCTGTCTGTCTTGGGTCATCCTGCTGAACCTGAGCCTCTGCTGCAGATCTCTCTCTGGCTTTTTCTTCAACTAACATCCCGTCAGTCTATGGCCTGATCACATCAAATGGCTGTTTTATGGGTTTCTAGAACAGCCTCCAGAGGTGGGACTCAACAGATTGTCTGATTCCCTGGTGCTGGTGCAAGGGCCTAGGCAGAGTCCTGAGGCCTTTCTTCTCTTTGATCAAGACTCATTAGCTGGGGCTGTTTGACCTCCCAGAAGAGAAGCTGAAGAAGGAAGGACTGGTAGCATCAGTTCATGGGTTCCCTTGGAGACCTTGACCTTGGTCCTATTCTAAAATGTAACTTTCTTTCTCTTTGCAGCTTGGTGTCCAGCTTCCATAATGCCCCAGAACGATGAAAGGCCAGCGCCGAGCTCTGCTCAGCCCTGGGGGCCGCTTGCCAGCCTCCTCCGAGAAGTGGGTGGCTGGGCTTGAGGGGCTGAAGAAGTTCTGCCTGTTACATGCCAAGCAGGAGACCCACAGCACCTGGCACAGACTGTACCGTTCCCTTCAGCGGCGAAGGAAGGCTCTTCGGCTGCAGAGGAAACGGACCCAGAAAACGGAGCCAGCCACCAAGGCCCGTGCTGCTCTGGTTGCTTCTCGCGGCCACCAGGTCCCCGGCACCGTGAGCCCCCACATCCGGGGACACCTCGTGGGAAGCCTGCCAGCATCTGTGGTTGATCCTGCCCAGGAATGCCAACCGGAGGAAGAACTCCACAAGGTGGCAGCTGGCTTGCCAGTGGGCAGCGTGTTGGGTCAGGCCAATGGTTGTAGGCAGAGGACTGACCACCAGGATCCTGGCGGACTTAGGACAGCCAGTGGGGAGGGCCGGTTGGAGACCCCCAGCCCCACCTTAGTCACCTTGAGGAACCCCAAGGGAAATGGTTGTTACTATAGATGCTACCAAGGGCCAGACCCCAAGAGAATGGAGTCAGAGCAGGCATCCCTAATTCCAGGAAGACTCCAGCTCAGCCAGCGCAGGGGTAGGAGGATTTCGCTGCTTCGGGTCTATAAGAAACTCTCCATGATTAGGTTTCGCTACCGGATACTGAAATCCCCGAGGTTTAAGACAAGGGGCCGAACGTGGAAGCTTCGGAAGGGCCAGCAGCGGAGCTGGGTGCAGAAGGTCGCCAGAGACCATCAGGAGAACCGCCAGGAAGGCTGTGAGGGGGGGGCTTGTAGCCCCACACCTCTCCCTCAAGCTCTCTTCCCCAATATGGACTGCTGTGCTCCTGGGCCCACCACCAAGGGAAAGAACTCCAGTTCCCCCAATGGCCCCCTGAGAGCAAGCCCCGGGTCAGGCCCAGAGCCTTGTGGGGGGGAGACGACCCCTGCCCAGCAGAATGGTGATGCCACCCACCTCGCTGGACTGACCGGTGAGATCCTCCCACTGGAGCAACACTCCAGGGACCTTTTCATATCGGAAACAGAACCAGAAACTATAACCGTGGGACAAGAGGATCAGACGAGGGACACCAGGGACATCAAGGTCAAGGTGCCTCCACCTGAGCGAGCGGAGAAGGCAGCAGGTGGCCAGGAGGTGCCGGGGCAGGAACCTGCATCCCCCAAGACTGTGCAGGCTACAGGGGGCCTGGGCCAAACGGAGGCTGAGGCTCCCCGTCCCCGGAGCATCTTTAGTGCCAAGTTACTGGACCACCCGTACTGTAAGAACCCCTTGGAGGCTCCCTCACAGCAAACTGGCCTCAAAGAGGGATGGCAGGGGGGAAGTGTAAAGAGCAGTCAGAAAGCATCCCCTGTGAAGGATGAAGAGCTGTCCTCCTGCCTCTGTGGTATGTCTCCTGTCCCCCCCCCCCCAGGATATGGGGCCCCCAGGCTGATCGGTCCAGTGCCCATGTCTCCTCTCTCTCCAGTAACTTCTTGGAAGACACATAGGCTGACACTGAACCCCTGCAGTTCTGGGGAGGCTGGGAGTTTGACTGGGGCCAGGGTGGGGAGGCCAGCTGGGCAGTTCCCTGTCAGGGGAGGCAGACAGCCCATGTGCTTGTCTATGCAGTGAGGAGTCTTTTGGAGCTTTGTGAGGTGGTCTTTGGGGGTATCTTTGCTTAGAGGCCTTGTTCCTTCAGTCGTGTAATATGGGAGCTGGGAACAGTGGGGTAGTCGGGGTGGGAAGGACTGGGGTGACTTTCTATTGTGGGATGGACACTTTGTGGAGTTAATAGGGTATGTTTGGGGGTCCTGGAGGAGTTGCCAAGTGCTTTCCTACACAGTACAGCAGAGACTGCCGGAAGGACCCCCGTGATTCAGGTGCTCAGGAAGAACAGGTGACCTGAGGCTTGGGGATTCTTCAGGAGACAAGTTCCTGAGGGAGGGAGGAGTCCCCCGGGGGACCCACGTTTGAGACCCAGGTAGTCTGAAAAGGATACGTGACCTGTCCCAGCTTGTTCTAGAGCTGCCAGAGCCTTGGAGCCTCTAATTCCTTCACAGTCTGCCCGGCCACTCGGGGTCCCCAAGGACTTTAGGGCAACAGTCTTTTAGAACATTTGGTTTGCCCCAGTGATCAGTGAGGCAGTCTGGATGACTTGGAGCTCTGGTTCCCTCATCAGGGAGACAAAGGACCATTTCCCGAAGGGGTCGATCCTTCAGCATGCTGTGCCCTCTCGGGTCTGCCCAAGGCTGTGACCCCTGCTGGAGCATAGCTCGTAGGGAAGGCTCCATCAAGGCCTTGGGGCTCTCACCCTTCTCCTTTGTCTGCACAAAACCTGAAGCGATCCCTCACTTGGTACAAGTCACTTTCTAAGAAATTGGGTCTTTTCCCGGATGGGCACACCCTGGCCTTCAGTGGACTCGACTTTGGACTTGTTCTTGTTTTTTAACCTTAGCTCAGGTATCTATGCCCCCCCCCCCCAGGCAGCTCAAGAGAACATAAGATAGGGGTCGTGGCCCAAGCTGGAAGGAGCAGCTGAGGCCTCTGGAGCTGGGAGAGGATCCTGGCTGGGCTGATTGTGCTGGGTGACTCTGGGCTGCCCAGGGCAGCCTTGGCTCGGCCACTGAGGAGGGAAGGGATCGGGACTTGGGGAAGTGGGTCCCAGCATCTCTCTTTGACCTCAAGGTCCTTCACTGTTGGCGTGGTCCTTTGTCTTCTGCCCTTCACAGGCTCAACGTGGTGTTCTGTTCATTTGTGCTTGGCTGTGTGTGAGGATTCGCTCTGATGCCCGGTCAGATGGCTCTGCTTGACAACAACTTAAAACCATTTCAGACTTTGGGGCAGGAATCTCCCTGGGTGAAAGCTACAGCAAAGTTGGGGCTTGAGCCTGTGGAACTCCCCTTCCTCTCCAAGCTCTAGCTGGTGGCATAACTTTGAAGGGAACACCCCGCAAAACTCCAAGAACTGCAGTCCAGGACGCTCTCGGTTGTGTGTGCCTGTGCTTTGGCCAGCCTCGGTGAATGTGCGGCTTGCTTTTAGCTTATAATGATGTCTCTTTAGGATTCCTGGATGAGGTGATGAAGAAGTATGGCAGCTTGGTCCCCCTCTGTGAGAAGGACGTTCTGGGAAGGCTGAAGGAGGTCTTTAATGAAGACTTTTCCAACAGGTTGGTGGAGCGCAGAGATCCCGTGCACTTGTGTGTCTGCGTCCTCCTCCCCTGAGCAGGACAAGGATCAACTCTCCTTTCTCACCTGCTCCTCTCTGTTTCAGAAAACCGTTCATCAATCGGGAAATTACCAATTACCGGGCCAGGCACCCCAAATCTTCCACTTGCAACTTCCGCGTCTTCTACAACAGACACATGCTGGACATGGATGACCTGGCGACACTGGATGGTCAGAACTGGCTGAATGACCAGGTTAGATGGCATTTCTGGGGTGGAGGTAGCCACAGGGCATGAGGACCACACAACTGCCCCCAGAACCATTGAGGAATTGGGGTGGTGTCCATATCCTGGACCTCAGGAGAGAGCAGGGAGAGGTGGAGGATCCCCTTCACCAATGGGGAGAGCGCCCCCAGGCCAACCAGCTTGGACGCTAGAACTGCCCATCTATGCCACAGGTCCAGGCAGCCAGTCCACAACCACTCATTAGGCACCTGCTGCATGCAGGCACCAGGGAACCCACAATCTCTGAGTCTGTTCTGTAGATCAGAAGCCCTTCCTTAGGTGGGTTAAGTGCTTGTGCCTCTGGGCCTGGCTGTGCACTGGTGGCACCCCAGTTTCCTCCTCTATAAAATGGGGGTAGAGCTCACATGAGGGTTGTGAGGAGGGGCCTATGTCAGCACTTATGCTCTGACTTTGTCATCAGAAAGGGGAACCATTTGTGAACCCCCCAGCTCAACAGAAATTCTGAATCTGCTGGGTTGGGGAACAATGGAAACTGTTTGGTCTTTTTCAGGTAATCAATATGTATGGTGAGCTGATAATGGACGCTGTTCCAGACAAGGTAAGAGAGGCCCTTTAGTAGTGGAGGATCCCTGCCCTGTGTGTCTTTGGGGGGAGGGGTCAACAGGCAGAGAGGGATCCCTGCTCCCCGGGGGCTGGCAGGTCAGAGGGCAGACTCCCACGCAGGTGCAGCAGGTCTGGGTGTGGTGTAGACCACACTGAGGGAGCCTAGAGGAAGGAGGGAAGAAGGCTGTGTCTGAACAGGGGTCCCGTGGAGCTGTGGCATTGGGGCGGGGGGCAGACTGGCCTTCTGCACTCATAGAAAGAGAGGCCTTGATTATCAGAGTAGCCGACATCTGAAGGTACCCACATGGATTAGTCTGGTTTGAATAATAATAAATTAATAAATAATAATAGTCTAGAAACGAAGGGTGATTGGAATGGGGAAGAGCTGGAGCAGTGGGGGAGGGGGGAGTTAAAAAGCAAGGGGCAGAGAAGCCAAGACAGCATCTGAGGCCAGCGTGGATACTGTAGTGGGGGGCCTGAAGATGAGTGGGGGCTCACAGTGCCAGCACCACCCTGGGAAGATGGTTGTGGTTATGTTCAGCCATGTGGGCCAAGTGGACGTGGACGTGGTCAGCAGTGACTGAGGGCGGGAGCCCAGGCTGGGTTGTCAATGCAGAGTGGACTGACATCTGGAGGGCAGGGGGGGTGCCACGGATCGAGGGCCAGTGAGTTCAGATCCAGCCTTGGACACCTAGCCATGTGGCTCTTGAGCAGGTCACTTCACCCTGTTTGCCTCAGTTTCCTCATCTGTAAAATGAGCTGGAGCAAGAATGGCAGACCCCTCCATTATCTACCAAGAAATGTGTGTGTGTGGGGGGGAGTTACATCTGTGCTCTGGCCTCTGATCCCTTCAGTCCCGAGGTGCCTGGGGTTGAGGGTGATGGCGCAACTTAGGTCCTAGGGAAAAGAGCCCAGGAGCACTGTCCCTCCTCCCCAGGTGGCGCTCCCCATGTAATGTGTCTGCTTGCCTTTGTCTTCTAGGTTCACTTCTTCAACAGCTTTTTCCATAGACAGCTGGTAACCAAAGGATACAATGGAGTAAAAAGATGGACCAAAAAGGTAGAGGGGCAGCTCCTTGTTGGCCTAGGTTTGGGGGGGGGCAGCTCCTTGTTGTTCTAGGTGTTGGGGTGTGGGTGAGTGAAGCCCTATTTGGAGCAGTGTAGAGCGACCATCTGAGGGTCAGTCCAGTGCTGCACTTTCCTTGAGGTTCTATCACAGACTTAAGTTGGACAGTACCTAGATGAAGACCTTCAGTGAATGGGCAAGTCTCAGGGTGGGGGTGGCAGGTTGAGCAGGTGGTAGAGACCAAGGTTTGACAGTGGGATTGGACCTTGTGGTCAGTGTGATTAAGCATTGATTAAGCATCTGTTGTATACCAGGCTAGTGCTAAGGGTTGGGCATGCAAAGAACAAAAGCCAAAGACACTTTGTACTAATGGGGTTGGCAGCAGGCCAAAGGCTGGGCCTCAGCAAGACAGACCAGGGTCTGTTGGTGACTCCCCCACAGGGAAGGCCTGGGAACAATGGGGTGATGGCTGGCCAGAAGGAGCCAGGAGAGGGGCAGGGAGAGCATCAAACCTGTGGACATGGCCTCTTTTCTTTCTGTTATCAAAGAGTCATGGGTACAAGTGGAGTGGTCAGGGGGCCAGGGAGGTCTGTTGGAATGACCCAGATATGAGTATGTGTGTGTGCATGCGTGCATGCTTGCTGTTGTCTATGTTCTGTATGTCTGCATATCTTCTCTAGCCTGTCTCAGACCTGTGGGCACCGCCTGGCCCCCGTGATGATGACACTTTTTTCTCTTTCCTGGGCAGGTGGATTTGTTCAAAAAGAGCCTTCTCCTGATTCCCATTCACCTGGAAGTCCACTGGTCTCTCATTACTGTGACCCTCTCAAATCGAATTATTTCCTTTTACGACTCCCAAGGCATCCATTTTAAGTTTTGTGTTGAGGTAAGTGAAGGCACATTTCCTCCAGCCTGGCTCCTCAGGGAAGTCAGGACGGTGGGGGGGGGGGGGGGGGGGGCTCCAGAGACTGGAGGCATCAGAGCACCATCATCCTGGCCACCTCACTGCGCGAACAAGACTGTTGGACCACGTGAGCTGGAAAGCACCATAGACTTGGATGAACAGCTGCCGGGGAACCATCCTTGAAACCCCCCATCCCCCACCCCACCTCCCACCCCCTGGCTTTGTGACTTTCTTCATTTTCCCCTTGTCTCTCCCCACTGTGTTGAGGAGCCCTTTGGAGGAGTTGCTTTGGGCAGTCCCTGCCTCGGTTATGTCTGCTGAGCATGACGGCTGTGGGGGCGCTGGCAGAGGGGCAGACCTTGGGGACCATGCCACTGTGGGCCTCTCTGCCCTGGTGGCACATGGGAGTCCCCTCTGCACCTGAGGGTTGGGGTATTTGTAGCTTAAGGTGACTGCCTCACACAGGCCCTGGTCTTGCCAGCTGCCCAAGGTCCCCACCAGGGTCTGCATTGCTCTCCTTAGATTCCCCTCCCTCCATTGGAGGAGATAACAACTCAGTCTCCCTGATTCCATTCCTTTGGTCATTTTTCTTAATCTCCTGAAAACTTGCTTAGTTCAGTGACTCAGTCACTTCAGACATTGGAAGGTAGTTGAGGGTGGGAAAAACTGCAGATGAAAGACCCTGGGCGGGTCCTTTCTGTGGAGGGATAGTCCAGTGGGTGCCTGCGCCAAAGCACCGGCAAGTGGGTCCTTATTGAGTTGGATTGAAAGGCAGGGCCCAGGGAAGGTCCCAAGTCTTCCCAGACCTAGGAGCCAGTGGTTGCGTGTCTTGGTTTTTTCATCAGAATATAAGAAAGTATTTGCTGACTGAAGCGAAAGAAAAAAACCGACCCGAGTTTCTTCAGGGTTGGCAGACGGCTGTGACGAAGGTGAGTGGGGGACAGTCAGCCCCAGGACACAGGGCAGGGGGCCTTGCAACTTCCTCCTCCACTGCCTGGGAGGCCAGAGGCTCCTCTCCTGGATTAGCCGATTGGACGCCTGCCAGGGTTGGAGTCTGAGTCCAAGTCCCATCATCAGTTGTTGTTGTGGAAGGAGAGAGACTTGGAGCCCAGAGTGTGAACCAATGACCCAGTGAGCCACACAGGTCACCCCCACCCTGAACCATTGGTCAATAGGATTTTTGTGATAGAATCCTGGGAATGATTTGAAGGATTTGGGGGCAGGAGGCACTGAGGAGAGAGAGCTCTGACTCCTGAGGCCCGAGCGGCTCCCCAGAGAGCAGGCAGGTCTCGGTCTTGTCTGTGGCCCTTGTGGACGGAGCAGCGCATGGCCTCTCTTCCACGGGAACCAGCCCCTCCACCCTGTCTCTCCTGCCTGAGTCCTGGAGTATGGGAAACCCAGGGCAGGGAAAGAAGGGGTTGGACCATCCAGCACACCCAAGGCCCCCTGGCACAGATGGCCTTCCTAGGAGGGAAAGTTCTTTATTTTCAGTTTTTATTGTAAATCATAAGCTTTATCTGCCA
This sequence comes from Macrotis lagotis, assembly GCF_037893015.1. Classification (NCBI taxonomy): domain Eukaryota; kingdom Metazoa; phylum Chordata; class Mammalia; order Peramelemorphia; family Peramelidae; genus Macrotis; species Macrotis lagotis. The sequence continues at coordinate 11,762,148 of NC_133663.1, read as the reverse complement.
AAAAAAAAAAGGCTCTAGTTAAAAAAAAAAAGATGTTATTGGGAGAGGATGAGGGTGGTGGGGTTTCCTGGCAGTTTTGACTTCAGTTTCCAGGAGTTGGGAGAAGAAAGGGGAAAGGGCTGAGTACTTGCCTCATCCCAGTTCACGTGTGTTGTGGGGAAGCCAAGCCCCTCAGGCTGGATTCAGAGCAGGGTAGTTTGAATGGTTGGAGGCTGAGCCAGGAAAATGGGGTCTTCATGGGAGTCCCCAGCCCAACCCAGAGATTTCAAGACACGCAGGCTTGTCGGCTTGCATCTGAGGAACAGCCTTTGTTCAGGGCTAGGGTGCTGGCTGCTTGTTGCAGCTGCTCTGAAGCCACGGGGCCACTTCCAGAGGGTCTTGGTGCCCACGTCCTTGGGTGTCAACGCAGCGGGGGAGGTGGGAAAGAGCAGCCGGCAGCACCTCCAATCACATTCCTGTCTGTTCTCCCTCATCAGTGCATTCCGCAACAGAAAAACGACAGCGACTGTGGAGTCTTTGTGCTCCAGGTAAGCAGGCTCTCCTCTTGGGGCTGTTTGAGGGTCCCTGGTGGGCGATGATGCCTTTCCAGAGTCTCTCTTGGGAATTGAAGATAGGCCCAGAATTGTTCCATTTCCAGTTTTCACCTCTAGCCATAGATGAGGATAGACAAGCAACCTGTGCCTTTCTCACCAGTGGCTGCAGGTTAGCCTTCAGGCAGCTCCAAAGGGTGAGGGGCCCCTGGGGCCAGATGCTCCCCCCCCAGCTCCACAGCTTGTGGCAGCCTTCTTTCAGAGGAAGCTGCAGACAGAGCTCTGAGTAGAGAGACTCTATGGGGTCCCCAGGAAGGGCAGGGGAGCTCACATGGTGTTTATAGGTCGACTTTTTCAGTACTGCAAGTGCCTGGCCTTCGAGCGACCTTTCCAGTTCTCCCAAGAAGACATGCCACGTGTTCGGAGAAGGATTTACAAAGAGCTGTGCGAGCGCCGGCTCATGGACTAAATCGGGGCAGCCGGCGGTCCCTGGACCTCGGGCCATTCCGTGTGCCGCAGACGGCTCCGGCAGGTGGCATCCTGCCACTCGGCTTACCTCAACTTGGTTTCTCTCCCCTGCCCTGTTTGTTCAGCTACTATGTAATATTTCATGTCCACTTTTGTTCCTTTCTAATTTTATGGATATTTCTTGTATTTAATATTTATTATACGAGCGCATGCACATAGGCCAAGCATGCAGTACGGAATATTAAAAACAAAACCCGCCAACACATAGATTGGATGCACCTTGTAGACCAGCCGTGCTAGAACGAAGGGAACCTAAAGATGCAGGATCTGGTCTCAGATTCAGTCCTGTGGAGACATGCAGGCCCCTGGGGTCCTCAGGGAGACACCCCGCCCCGCCGCCAGAAGACCCAGTGAAAGCCCTGGGAGGTTCCCTATCGTAGCCAAGACCTCCTGGAAAATGGAGCCAAATGTGGGGCAGCTTTTGTTTGTGGAGAGTTTGTTTTTCACTGTCCCCTTTGTGGTAAAAAAAAAAAAAAAAAAAGACTAGACCCTGGAATGACAACAGACAGTGGGGAGGGGGAGACAGGAAACAGATGCTGGGGGGGGGGGTGGGATTGAAATCAAGAATTGTGATGTGGGGATGCTTTCTGCCAGACTGGAGCTTCCTGTGGCCACTGAACTCCCTCCTGGTCATCCTGGTCTGGCCCTGGTAGACCTGGCCAGACACTTGGGAATTCTTTGCCCCTTGGAGTCCTCTTGGAGTTGCCCTTTGCCTTTCGTTGCCTGGCAAGGAGAGAGCGAAGAAAGGTGGTTGTCTGTTGTCACTCTCAGAGGCGGCACCATCCTTGTCAGCTCCTCAATATCAATGCTTCCTGGTTTTTGTTTGGTTTGGTTTTTTTTTTTTTTAAGAAAGTATCTCCTGTTGTCTAGTAACTGAACTGTAAGATTTTGGAGGGGCATCTAGGTGGCAAGTGGAAAGCCTCTGAGTTCCAATACAGACTCAAACTTGCTAGCTGTGTGACCTTGGACAAGAGATTTAAAACACACATGCACACACACGCACACACACGATTCAGCTTCAGGGGGCTGTGGAGCTCAGATGTGCCAAGGTGGGTGGGCCCAGCCCTGTCAGGTCCCTGCTTCCCTCCTCGGCATTCTTGGGGATGTCCAGTCCAGGCACATCCCATCTCTGGATCTGGTGTCTTGAATCGGGCTCTTTGTCACATGTCTTTACATGGAAAGGGAAACTCCTTAGATGCATGTTGAGCATATTGTGCTTTCTGCCTGTGTGCATGGATGCCCAGGAGCTTGTATAGAAAGTGCTCAGTAAATTCCAGGTTATACTTGAATTCCTACTCAGGTGTGTGTTGGGTGTTGAATGATCTAACTGAGGCGGTCTCACATCCCCACACTGGGCACCTGAGGGGGCTGCAGCCAGGAGAAGGGCTTTCCTTATAGCTTCTCCCCCCGGGGCTGCCCCAGGCCAGGGCCACTTGTCCCAGGCAAGCAGCCAGGTAGAGAAAGCCTTCTGGATGCCACCTGCCACGAGGATGGTATCGGCACCAGGAGGACATCCTATCGATCAATGTAACCGGTTGTCTTGAGTTCATCTTGGTTTCCCTCCCCCACGTGTTTGCCCCTTCCCCCATCTCTAAAGCTTTTCAGGTCTTGCACAGCTTCTGTGTGAGAGGTTTTGTTTTCATACCCCAAGCCTCCTTTTTGGCTAAACCAAAGCATGACCATTGGACAGTCCAGAAGGTCTTTTTTACCCTCCAAAAGCCTCCTGTAGTTCCAGCCTTGAGAAGGGCAGTGCTGGCATGATTGGAGTAGATGCCAGGCTGTTGTTGGCCCCTTACATGAGATGTGCCCAACCCACTGTTCCCATGGTGTGTCCAGGGAAAATGAACTTGAGGACCCCAGTGACAGTGGACTCTGCCAGGACAGATGACTTTTTCCTGTCACTGACTAGCACACATGCCACCAAAGATTTCTGATTCCAGTGTTAAGGAGTGCAAGGATGTTGGGGCTGAGGGTTAGGCTCCAGAATGACTGTTGAGGAGGGCTTGGTTTGGGCCTCTCTGTCACTGCTTCTGCGCTGACTCCCTGGGTCAGTGGCCTAGATCAGAAGCGCATCCTTCATCCTCCCAATGTGTGAGCAGTCTTTGTTCCCTCCCGGAAAGGACTTTCTGAAGTAGCCTCCAAGCTCTGAAGAGCACAAGAGCTGTTGGATCACTGTGAACCTGGCCTTGAAATGCCTTCTGATGCCCCCGCGGGCGGCTTGATCCGTGTTGGTACAAGCTTTGTAGTGCAGGAACCACAACGCATAGTGCACAACAGCCAGGGTGACCACTGATTTGCCACACTCCGCTGGCTGCGGTGATTTTTTTTTTTCTCAGAGTTTGCCTTCTAATAAATCTACAGGAAAGAATATGAAACTCAACCAACCTTAGTTCAGTGTTTCGATCGCATAAAGACTATCAATCTTGTTTAGCCCATGGAGAAGTGTACATTGATGAAGAGAATTCCAAAAGCATTTCCTGTTGACTTTGTCATGTTTCTTCTCCTTATTTTAAATAGGGGAATCTGGGGGTCCTCGAATCACCACACTACAACCAAGGTGCCATAGGAGGAGAGCGTGCTCTCCATTGCTAGACTAGCAACAGCAGAAAGCTTGGCCACTCTGAGGATGCTGGCTCCGGCCTTCCCTAGATTGGAGAAAGTTGGCAACTCCTCTTGCTGACCAGTTGTACCAGGGAGGGAGGGAAGAACAGGCAACTTCCCATTGTCCTTATTTCAATGTGAGAATCTCTCCACCAGACCGGCAGCGGTGGCCCTAGGGGGGATAAGGAAGAGGCCCAGAAGGCCTTTGAGGAGGGAAGGAAGCTGTTAGAGACTGAAAAATTGGAATGTTCATTTTGCTGGCACTTGGTCTTCAGAGAAAAGGATTTTTACCCAGTGAATCAGACAAAACTATACATACTGTAGATAAAGGCTATGATGATGTAAAATTCCAATATCAAACATGTAGCAAAAAGTGAAATGTTGGAGGGGGGGACTTAGTAAAATATTTTTTGAGAAATAAACTAATGACTTTATAGAAATGTGTCCTTTTGTGTTGACTGTGGCATGTCGATAAAAGGGTCGCCTAATGAAAAGTCTAAACAAAAGTGAACCCTGGTAGTTTTAGGAATATGAACCCCTGATGGAATAATCTTGGGTTCTTACAGTGACTTCAGAAAATCTGCTGGGGCAAAAATTAGCTGAAAACCAAACGCCCTTAATGAAATATGATGTGGAACATGCCAGAAGTCCCAGAAGATAGCTCCCTGGATGAGTTTTTTTGAGAAATCCCAAACTAGGAGACTGGAGGAGGGAGACTGCTCCTCAAGGTCAGCTGTATGATCTTGCACTGTTTTCTACACCTTTCTGAGCTGTTTACTCACCTGTAAAACACGGCTGCTTGCTGATCTAAGTTTTTTATGAATTGAGAAAATGCTATTTCATTACAGAAAATATCACGTCTACTATTTCCAGAGCACTGTGCTTTGAGTTCCAAGAGGGAAAGTGGCAGGTCCCCACCTTTAGAGGAAGGATGGGGAGCCAAAGAGACGTCCACGTTCTAGGAAGAAGATGAGGATTTGAAGGTGACCCTCCTCCCAGCCACAAATCTGGGGCTTGACACTAAGCCATAAACCCAACTTTGCTCAGTTTAACAAAGCTTGGAGTACGGAGCCAAGGCCTTTCTTAATTAGTAGAGGAAGACACAACCAGTGTCCCCTTAGCCAAGACCTCATTTACGGACCATTCAGAAATCTTAACCAGGTGGCCATTCCTCAAGCTTGCAAACTAGTTCAGAAGGAACTCCAGCTATGTTCCCATGGGAAGCTATGATAATTAAGCCAGACCATCTCCACTTGGCCGAACTACAGAATTTACGTATTTCTAACAAGGCTTCTAAAGGAAATGTCCCTGTTTCCAGCATCTCCCACAGCTGAGTATGAAAACAGGCTCACCCAGCTCTGATGGCGATGATTGTGATTCTGAGGAGGGCTGTTGTTGCTACATAGAGAAAAAGGCCCTTTGTCCCTTGGCACACTGGTCAGCACCATTTTCTGCAGGCCCCAGGACAGACTGTCTCTACCACCTAACCCCATCCATCTAACCAGATCTCAGGAGAAACTGATTCTCCGGAATTCTTACCTAGTTCAACCCACTTAACCTCTCTAGACTCTAGTTTCTGAAATAAGGACAAAATGCTTTGTAAGTTTCCTAGGGCATCTTTAAAAAAAAGTTCTTTTTCTTCTCTTTGCCCATTCAGTGCCACCCAGATAATGGTCCTGGTCATTTGCCTATAGAGGGAGGCTGGGGACTGAAGGGACCACTACTGCTGCAAGCATCCCGGGCATTCAAAAAGCCACCACCACATTGGAGAGTTGTCCAGGACAGGCCCTCTCTCCTTACACTTTGACCACTTCCTTCCCACCTGTTTTGAAGTAGATGAACAGCAACACACAGACAGCCAAGAATGGAGGGATGGTTTCAACTTTATTGGAAGGAGTTCTGGCCAGGTATGTCATTAGAGAAAGCACAGCTCCTTCTAAAATTCTCAAGTACTAAATAAGATTCACAAAATGAAATAAAGTATAAAACTCAAGCTATCCTGTAAAGAAAACCACAGGCCAAAAAAAGGGTCAAGTTCTGCCTGGTGTGAGAAAAGCAGCCTCTTCTCTAGCCTGCAGTGACTCTGTGCCTTGCCAGGCTGTGCCAAAGCCGTGTTCACAGTTAAGCCATGTTATGGTTCGACCCAGATCACAATGGACAAGTTAGGGCCATTTGAAACCTCGGTCATAGTTTAACATGCAAAAGGATGTTTTCCTCCCAATTACCCTAAACCACACAGCACAGAAATGGCAAGATAGCTGGTTGATTTTAACTTCTGGATTTTTCCCCTTTCATAAAAATTCTTTAAATGAATTACGATGGGTCACAGCTGTCAGCTTCAATCCATCCTTCCCAAAATGCCAAGAGATTTATCAGGAAATACTTGTCAATAGGTAAATGATCTGTGATTTAATCTGTTGGAAGAAATACTCTCCCACTCTATCCCGGCTAAATCAACATCTTAGGTGAACAATTTAACAAGAATTCAGCTTTTTATTCAGCAAAGCAAAACTGCTGATAGAACCACCAGATCCTTCGGTGGTGACCTCAAATCACTGCCCAGGAAATCTGGTCTAAAAGAAGTTTAGCTGATCTCTTCCATTGGAAAGGTTTTGTTCCCTTGGTTTTCAGGCTGTCCTCCTGCCCATTCCCTTCCCACTCTGGTAAAAATAAAAAATAAATACAATCGGTCTAGCATCAACTTATCCCAATTCCAAAGTTAAAATGAACCTCTCCAGAATTCACCTGCTATTTCTTTCCCACAGTCTGAAGGAAGGATTTCCCCTAGGAGATCCGGTTTCTTTCCACTCTGAGGACAGCTTCCTTTGGACCAGCTTTCCAGTGAGAGCTCAAGAAGAGGCTTAACATTGTAAATACATATTTCTTTCTAATCCATTCAGAGCGCTAGAGCAGAACCCTCTTCCTGGAACTGGGAAATGTTTTAAGAATTCCCTAATAACATACATGAGCTAGGAGTCACCTTGGGAAAAAGGCTTCAGAAAGCTTAGAAATAAAACTCGTGGATAGGCTGTTTCCGCTTAAAGCACAGATTATTAACCTTGTTTCACACCAATCTCATGAGCATCTTTCCCCTAAACGACCACTCCATTGCAAAAACAGTGACAGTCCTATGAGATTTTTCTAATCCAGTGCTCTGCTCTATTGGGTTAATATCTAGGAACAGAGGTATTTGGTTACTAACTGTTCCTTTGGATAAGATGACAGCCCTCAAAGCTAGGACCAGTCACCTGCTTAGTTTGGGACATTTAATGATTTTTGGAGCAGAAAAGACAAGTCGAGGTTTGGGGCTTAATTCCTGTGTGGAGGCAGAGAAACCAAAGTCAGCCTGTTCTACACCAGCAGTTCTCCGAACGTGAGCGGGGTTCAGCAAGGGATCCGTCAACCAGCCAACGCGGTCTCTTTGTACACCAGGAGCTTCCATCACTCATTGATCATGCACATTTTCCCATAGCTTCCTCTGCTCACGTTGTAAGTCTTTTTGATACTCATCTCATACCTCAGAGGGAAAAAAGCAAAAGATGTGGTCAGGTTCCAGTGGAAAATGAGATGCCGCAAAGCAAAAAGCACCATAGAGAACCCTGGCAGGAGAGGGCAGGGCCTCAACCAACTGTCCCTTTGGAATATAAGTTCAGTGGCTCATTTAGCACCACAGAATGACAAATGTCCTCGTGCAGTCAACACAGTCCAGGCAATTGCCTCTCTCCACAGCTGGCGCCAGAGTTGCCTAATCCTTTCGACAAATAAGAGATTTAGGACAAAGCTCAAATTGTGTCCAGTTCATTTCAAATAATACAAAACTCGTCCCTTTCGAAAAAACGAGTCCTTGGGTTTGTTAGACTCCAAATTACCAGCACTCCAAACCCAACAGCAGTCTAGTGACTAGGAAAAACTGACACTAATTTTATTGTTTTAAAGTTCAATGGAAACCCAAATTGCTGAAATCATATTTTCTGAATGAGAAAGCGGCTAAATAGTATAGGAAAACCCTTCCGGGACCTACCTGGCCCCCAGATCGACCTTGACTGTACTGTCAGCCCTCTTTGAGGCCTGCATCCCAGTCGGTTCAGATGATGCGATCATCCAGGCAGGTCTGGAGTAGTGCCTTGGTGGAAGGGTTAAGGAAGGGGGGCTGTACTTCCCTAAAGGTCTACAAAGATGCTCAAAGCAACCCCTTTTAAAATGTGGCTGAGCATACCCAAAAAAGTCTGAGCTTAAGGGTGACTTCTTAGGTAGAAATGGATAGATCCCAAGTGAGTTAAGAAAAACAGCCAGACAGGGGCGGCTAGGTGGTGGGTGGATAGAGCACCGGCCCTGGAGTCAGAAGGACCTGAGTTCAACTCCAGCCTCAGACATCTAATAATTGCTAGCTGTGTGACCTTGGGCAAATCTCTTAACGCCCTTGCCTTAATTTTTTTTAAAGGTTAGATGAAAGACTGGTTTAAAGGAATTCCACCTGGGATCCTAGAAAGAGGGGACACAGACATGGAAGGGAACTTGCTATGGGCTTTACCCACGTGATCTCACTGGATCCTCATAACAGCATGAGGAAGGTGCTGTTGTGATACCCAGCTTACAGGTCATGAAACTGAGGTAGAAAGTGCTAAAGTAACTACTGTCGTCAGTTATCCAAACTGCAAGCAGAGAGACACTTTCTCTGGGCCAGAGCTTCAGCTACACATCCAGCTGTCATCAGACCTCTCGCACCAGCCAGGCCTGACATCCCTCTGCCAGAATCATCCTCCAGCAACAATCACGTCGCTCCTCACTCTAAAGGCCCCATGGCTCCCATCCCTCATCAGCCAGGCCTGGCCATCAGGGTCACTCCATCTGAGGCAGACTTCTGCCTCTGCCAGACAACAGTTTCCTGCCCCGCAGGTGGCAGTGCCCTCTCAGGCCCAGACCACTGTCCTCTACCCTCCCCCTACTTTGACCAATCAGTGGTCATCTCACCTCTGCCCAAAAACCTCCCAAGGGCCAGACTTGCTCCCTGCCCCCCGCAGCCCATTCTGCTTGGGTGGCAGCTCTAATGGGGAGGATGTTTTTCCTCAGCCCAAATCCAAAGCTGCCACTTTGCCTCTTCCATGTCCTGTCCCTTCTTCTGCCTTCTGGAGCTAAATACAGACAGGGTCACAGATTTTTAACTGGAAGGAGTCTTGAAGGAAGCCATCAAGTATAACTGATGAGGCACCTGAGGCAGAGGAAGCTTAATGTGGGAACACAGGCTATTCTAACAGCCATGACCCAGGTCATTGTTAATAACCACCACCTGGACACATTCTCAGGAGCTGGTGTGCCTGCCCTGAGAGATAAGGTGTGCCAGAGTCGTTGGGAGCTGGTCTTTCTGCCCCACAGCCCAAGGGCACAAAGCACAGCTGTGTTTAACCACCTCCCCCCTAAGGTACCCCATTATCCTGTAACACAAGTGCTGCATGTGGACCCTGCTTGCCACATCCCCCATTTCTCATTTTTCTTTGTTCTACCCCAGAAGACCTCACAGTATATATGTTAGAAGCTAAGCAGTAATAAATTTGAGCTTGAGGCATAAGGCGGTGTGGCTTGACTCCTTATTCTCAGCTCCCCTCCAGGAATGAGACCGCCGCTGGAAGGGCCCCGAAAGGAGGCAAGCTGCAACAGGTTAAGTGACTGGTCTCTGTGAAAATTGGAATCCAGCTTCCTGATGGCACACTTTGCCCTTGGCCACCCCAGAGTGCTGCAGGGTCAGCAACATGGAGCTGCTCCTTGAGCACCCTGGAGTCAATGACTGGTATAGAGGCATAAACACATGAAAAACCACTTGGGAAACTACATAGGTCACCTCCATTACTCAGGCTTCCACTCGAAGCGGACACTGCACCCTTTCAGGTAGCGCTCTGGCGTTGAGGGGAAAGATGGGTACCCCCATAGTGGAGAGAGCCGTGGGGACTTGGCCTCAGGGGACAAAACAAGAAAAAGTTCTGGCTGCCAAAAGGAAAATGTAGACATGGAAGATGGGAAACTTTCCCCACAAGAGTTCAACGAGCCTGGCCCAGGAGAGCATGTGGATCCCCTCAGCAGGGAGTCTAAATTGGACAATCACTAATTATAGTCAGACCTAAACCATTTCCAAAGCTCATGCCCATGAAGACAGCCTGTGACAAAGGGGAAAAGGCCTGAAAAGGGGAGTTCTGCCCACCCCCACTCCTAGGGTCTCTAAAGTGCGGAGTGCTTCCCCCATCCATCCAGTGACTCTAAAGGGGGAGAGGTTTTTCTGGAGCTTTTTTTTCATGGGGGAGAGATTGTTTTGTACTTCTCTCTCTCTCTCTCTCTCTCTCTCTCTCTGTCTGTCTCTCTATCTCTCTGTCTCTCTGTCTCTCTATCTCTGTCTCTATCTCTCTCTGTCTCTCTCTATCGATCTCTCTGTCTCTCTCTCTGTCTCTCTCTGTCTCTTTCTCTATCTCTCTCT
>NC_133663.1:11649526-11747026 GCF_037893015.1 Macrotis lagotis | reverse complement strand
CTCTATCTCTCTTTGTGTCTCTCTCTGTCTCTATCGATCTCTCTCTGTCTCTGTCTCTCTCTCTATCTCTTTCTCTCTGTCTCTCTCTATCGATCTCTCTCTGTCTCTCTCTGTCTCTCTCTTTGTCACTCTCTGTCTCTCTGTCTTTCTTTGTCTATCTCTCTCTGTCTCTCTCTGCCTCTCTTTGTCTCTCTCTGTCTCTGTCTGTCTCTCTATCTATATCTCTCTGTCTCTCTCTGTCTCTCTTTCTCTGTCTCTCTGTCTCTCTATCTATCTCTGTCTCTATCTGTGTGTTTCTGTCTCTCTGTCTGTCTGTCTCTCTCTCTCTCTCTCTCTCCATCTCTCTCTCTGTATCTCTCTCTGTCTCTCTCTGTGTCTGTCTCTGTGTCTCTCTTTGTCTCTTTGTCTGTCTCTCTCTCTCTCTCTCTCTCCATCTCTCTCTCTGTATCTCTCTCTGTCTCTCTCTCTGTCTCTCTCTGTCTGTCTGTCTCTCCCACCCAGGGACAGCCCACGAAGCAGAAGGGACACGTTGTCTCAGCCCACGCGCACTTCGCTGCGGGGCCCCTTGGCCACAGCGCTCCGAGGGCGGCCGTGGCGCGTGGAGGCCCGGGTCCCGCCGTGCCGGGCGGAGCTCTCGTGGAGCCGCTTCTCGCGCTCCTTCTGGCCCCTGGGGTTCCAGACGGGGGTGCCTCCGAGAGGGCCGGCTCTGAGGCGCCGGAGCCTCCCCTGGCACGCACGGGCCGAGAAGCGAGCTCGGCCGGCTCCTCTCGGCCAGGCCCTGCCCCGGGGCTCAGGGTCCAAGAGGCGGCAGCGCTGGCAGCTGGCACGGCCCGAGGGACTGGCACAGTCGGGGACGGGAGGCGGGCAGGGCGAGGGCCGAGGCTGGCAGCAAGCCGGGGCGCCCGAAGGCGGGGAGCTCGGGGGAGGCGCCCAGAGCAGCGGGGCTGATCCGGGAGGGCAGCGGAGGGGGCAGCGGAGGGGGCAGCGGAAATGCCTGGGGGCTGGGTGGGGGCGGGGCGGGGCCGGGGCCGGGGCAGCGGCCCGCGGGGTCTCTGCAGGCGGGTGAGAATGAGGACGAGGAGGCCGCGGGAGAGCCGGCCCGGGGCGCCTCAGCCCGGCCCCGCCCCGGCCCCGCCCCGCCCCCGCCCCGCCCCGCCCGGCCCCGCCCCCCCGCCCCGCCCCGCCCACGCCGGAGTCGCTGTCCAGCGCGCTCAGGAGGCCCGGCCCGGCGGGGGCGCGCTCCCGAGGACGGGCCCGGCGGACTTCCGGGCCGGGGGGCCGGACTTCCGGGCGGGGCGGACTTCCGGGCCGGCCGGAAGCGGCGCGGGCGACATGGGCGACATGGTGCTGCGGCGGCTGCTGCTGGCGCTGCTGGACTCGGGCCGCCTGGTGGAGCGCCTGGCCGAGTCGCGGCCCATCCGCCGCGCGGCGCAGCTCACGGCCTTCGCGGTGCTGCGCGCGCAGCTCGGGGCGCGGGACGCCGCGCGGGGCCTGCGGGGCCCGGCTGGGCGCGCCGCGCGCCTCGGGGCCGCCTTCGCCCGGGAGCTCCGCCGCGGCCTGGGCCGGCGCCCCCCGCCGCCCGGCGGCCAGGACGGCCCGGCCCGGGGCCCCCGAGCCTGACGCGGCGCCCGGGGGACCCTCGGCCCCGGCGCGGACCTCGGCGCGGGCCCTCCCGGCGCCCCCCGGACGGACGCCGCGCGCCCCGGGGCCGTGACCTTGGCCGGGCGGCCGCGGACTTCGGAGAGGGAGGCGGCGGCCGCGGCCGGGCCCCGCCGCTCCCGCGTCTCTGCACCTCCCGCTCCCAGGATTGGGGGCGCCCCGACTTCCGACACCCCTCCTCTGCCGACCCCCGCCAATCCAGCCGGTGCATCTGCAGCGCCCCCGGACCGGGCCGAACCTCCGAACCGAACGGGGCTCCCAAGCTTGCGGCGGGGCCCCGGGTGGGCCGGGCCCCCGAGGAACGGGCCGGACCCCCGGGGAACGCGCCGGCCCCCGAGGAACGCGCCGGGCCCCCGAGGAACGGGCCGGGCCCCCGAGGAACGCGCCGGGCCCCCCGCATCGCGCGTCCTGGGCCTCGCGTGTTCTCATGACTTAAACTAATAAATGGTCGGATCGGTGGCTCCGGTGTCCTCTGCAGAGTGGCCCACCTCGTCGCCCCCACACTGGTACTGGGGTTCCCCGGCCCCACATCGCCCCCCCTTGTCTTCTGAAACAAGCCTAGAAGGGGGGCCCCTGCGCCTCGCGGTCGGGCCGGATCCCAGCCTGTCCCTGTTTGTCCCCCATCTCCGGTCTCTCCTTCACGCTTTTCTGCACTTTTGAAGGAAAGGCGGAGGTGGCCCGGCTCTCCCTTCCCGCCCCATCCTCTCTCTCTTCATGCCCGACCCCTGCTGAATCACAGATGCCGGCTCAGGGTTGCCCCTCCTTGCCCTCTGTGTCCTCCCTGTCACCACTGCCCCACTTCAGGCCGCTATCACTGCTGTTACCTCGCCCCTGCCACTTTAGGGGCCTGCCTGCTGCTTCTCTCCTGTATGCACCCCCTAATAACCCCCTAAACTCCAGGCTTGATCAGGTTGTTTCTCATTAATCTTTTGAGACTTCCCCTTGCCTTTAGGAAGGAAAGCAAATTTGGGTTGCCATTTAAAGTTTTTCAGTCTTGCTACAGAATCTCCCAACTGACCTTCATAGGGGGTCTCCATCACAGACTACATGTGGCTCAACTGGATGCCTGCAGTTAAATCCTTCATAAGAGCCCTGTGAGGTTACAGAGAGGAGAAAAGGCAGAACCCTGGGAAACACCCCTACCTAGAGGCTGATGTATGGGATAGGCAACAAATGAAAGGACAAACACCTGCAGAAGAGTGAGGCAAGATCAGAGTCACCAGGAGAAGAGCGAGGACATCAGTGTCCAAGGAACAGCTTAAAAGCTGAGGGTGGATAAAGGACCGGCCCTGGAGTCACGAGGACCTGGGTTCAAATCCAACCTCAGGCACTTAATAATGGCCTAGCTGTGTGACCTTGGGCAAGCCACTTAACCCTATTTGCCTTGCAAAAAAAAAACCTAAAAAAAAATAAAATAAAAAGCTGAGGGTCCTTGTGAATTGGTCTTGGCAAAAGGGCCATTGCCACCTAAGTGGCATCTCCCTTATGTGCAGAAACTGCCTCACCTGGAGGAAAACCAGTATCAACATTGGGAGCCCCCCAGGGATGGTCTCAAAGATGTATTTGTGCAAGGCTTTTAGAGAAACTGGCTCAAGCCAGGTTTGGCCACCATCACTCCCTTACTCAACGGGTTTCCTTGTTGCCTCCAGTCGATGACAACTTACAGGTTCTGCCATTTGGAACACTTCAGGACCTCACTTTAACCCATGTCTTTCTGGGCTTGTAGCTGGGATTCCTCTTCCCTAATCTAAAGACCACCAAATGGACCTCACAATGGTCCATCTGAAGTCAAAGTCCCCATGTTTGGACTATCCCTCCTTTTCCTCTCCTCTGCTCCATGAAGTCCTTAGGTTTCTCCAATGCTCAGCTCACGAACAATCTTCCCAATGCTCCTCAGGGCTCCTGGTGTCTGTCCCTCCCCTCATGGCCTCTCTTTAATTGGGTGGATGCTTGTTTCTGTAAATGTTGACTCTTCTGAGAGGGTGGGGTGTTCCTTCAGGGCAGGGCCTGTTTTGCTTTAGGCTTTGAATCCCCAACACATGGCATGCTGCCCGTGGATTTAAAAGGGACCTAATAAATGCTGGGCACTGGATGGACTCTTAAAATGCATTTTTAAAATCTTGGGAGGGAGAGGGGAAGATCTAGAGGCAAAAGTATGACAGGCCCTGCCCTCTAGGAGTTCACATTCTGGGGGAGGCATGCAGAGAAATATAATTATATACAAAATTAATATAAAGTAAGGGGGGACCAATAGTGGCTGGAGGGGCGTAGGGAAGAGGTGGGAGAATCGAGATCAAGAAGTTGGGTCCTAGAACCTAGGAAGTTAGACTGCCGGGGGTGGGGCAGGGAGTGGAAGGGAAGGACAGCCCTGCAGGTGAAGGTCAGCCAAACGGTCAGGGAGGTAGGTGGAGGCCATCTTCTGTACAAGACAGTAAGGCCAGTCTGGTGACAACGAGGAGTGTGTGAGGAAGAGAAGTGTGGGATCAGCCCAGAGGGGGAGGCCTTGGAGCAGGGGACCCCAGGCAGCCCCATGCATTAGAAATCTCAGCCATAGACACGATTCATACAAACAGTTCACACAAATGTGCACAAGGTACACAACACACACAAACATACTCAGCAGTTACTTTGCTTTCTCTTCTGCCTCATAGTAAAACATAATAAATGTGAAATAAGGAATACTAGTTCTCATTTATCGAACTCTTTAAGGCTTGCTAAGCTATGCTGTATCTGATGATCCTCTGAGCACTGGGTGCCGCTTTTTCCATTTTACAAGCAAGGAAATTGAGGCTAGATTTGCCCAGGGTCACCAAGCTAGTAGGAGACTCGGGCAGGGGTCCTTGTTGAATTCCAAGCCCAGGGCTCTACTTGCCCCACCTGCTGCTTCCGTGGCACAGGGGTCAGCGTGAGTCATGACAAGTTTGAGAAAGTCTGAAGAAGTGTAAAAGAGGTCCCAGAGCAGGAGTTGGGTGGGGTGGGGACACAAGAATTCCCTCCCTTCCCCCTCCTGGTCATCTCTGGGTCCTCGCCAGGAGCATGAGATCCCAACTCAGCCTCCAGGAAAGGTGCCATGTTCCACCTGAGCCAAAGGCTTGGATCAGCAGAAAGGATATGGGGGGAGGGGAGGGGGGGTCACTCATCGCCTGCTGGCAAGCTCGATTTTCACTTGGTTCCAAGAGCCTTGGCAGCCCAACCAAGTGGAGTGAAGAACAGATCTGCCCTCCAGACTGGGCTTCCCAGACAGCTATGTCCTGGCAAGCTTGGGGGGTTTGGGCCTTATCCAGAGCATAGAAGCTGAGTCAGAGAGAAGCCCCAAGAGAGGCCAGTATGACTTTCTTGTCCAGGTTCAATGATATCACAAGACTTTATTATAATCCAAAGAAATTTAATTTACATTTAATGACCACAGACCATGGACTCCTAGTCTTACTGGGGGAAGACAAGTATACAGGTGAGGACTAGAATGCAGTGAACAAATCCAAAGTGCTTTGGATAACTGAAGGGAGAAGAGAACATTTTTGTCAAGGAGGAAGGGCAGACCTGATGGAAGGTCACCAGGCCTGACCCCAGAAGAGAGAAGCATCCTGGAAGCAGGTGGGGTGAGGAAGGAGCCAGTGCGAGGTGTGGGGGAGCAGAGGGCATGACCAGCCTTACACATTCACAGAAGCAGGGCATGGCTTGTCAAGTTTGGGGGTCTTGGTTGGCATCCACATTGGCCAGAATGGAGGACTCATGAAAGAGAAGTCCCCAAAGCTAGGCTTGAGTCACGCCATGAGAGGCTTCAGGAGGCAGTCTCAGGAGTTTGTATCTGAGCAGAGAAGGGCTACGGTAAGATCTGTCTTGGGAGGGTGATTTTAGCAGCCGTGTGACAGACCCATAGGACCACAAGAGAGGTGAGCTATTTACCCCTCCCCATGACTACTCTGGCCGGATCCATGCAGGTCCCCTGTCTCTTGGGGGATACAAGCTACAGCATTGAACTGGACCAAGCAGAGAGTGAAAGTAGGTGACCCACACATTCAAGGGAAATGGCAGAACATTGAGTACGCCAGACAACCACCCACTGATTTCCCATTTCCTCTAGGGTAGAATACCTGATGGGCTCAAAGTAGAAAGGAGGAATTTAAATTACACATTAAGTAGAATTTTCTTTCTCTCAGGGGAGAGCTTTTATTCCAGAAAACTGTCTCCATCCTCAGGGCAAGGACCAAAGGAATAGGAACAAATGAGGTACTTTCTAACCCATTTGGGAACAGGACATAAAATAGTGAAACCTCAGTAGGTCCCGGCACCAGAGGGCTAGCCCTCAAACCCACATGTATGACATCAGCAGTCATGGATGGCCACATTTACAAGGTTAGATAAGCACAGCGCCAGAAAGCCTGGTTTGCTCACTCAGCCTAGCCACCAGCTAAGGCCAACTCATGGTCTGAAGCTGCTTAGGACATGGAAAGTCCACCCTTGCCCCTTTGAGGGACATTCCTGAGGCCGTTCTGGGGAGCCACAAGCTCCCTCCATAAGCCACTATGGAATGGGTGGCCCATTCCTTTTCTTCTGAGGCCATCAGCAAAGATGACTTCTTGTATCTTTGGTCTGCAAACCAGTTTGGCATTTGAACAGCTCCAGTGGCACATCAACCTCTCAGAGCCTGGCAGCCTTTTAGAATAGGGCTGGGGAAAGCTGGCCACAGGACGCTTGGGAGGAAAGGAGAGCTGAGGCACAGAGAGGCCACTGACCTTGGTCGAGAGAGCATGGACTTTAGTTGAGAGGCCAACCTCCTCCCATCCAGGAGCTAGGAAGGTACCACCTGAGCAGCATTCTATTCACCCTCCATGCAGGGAGGTATAGAGGTGACTTCAGGGATCATTTAACCCAACTTCCTCTACAATGTCACCCACAAAAGGCTACCTGGCTTTGCCTAATAGAGGTAAGGGCTTTCCCCATGCTCTGGATGGATCTCGATGGGAAAACACGTTGGACACCCCATTTCTCTGAGATAGTGACAAACAAGACATCCCAAGAATGGGGGGGGGGTGAAATCCTAGAAACCACGGATGAGGAAGGTTTGAAAGAATTTGGCATTTCTGGTGGGAAGAATGGAAGATACTCATTCCTAAAACATGTGGAGGATCTTCCTGTGGAGGAGCTTCGTTGCTAAGCTTAGCCCCAGGAGGTAGAACACATGTGGGAATTTAGAGGAAGGCATGTCTCAGCTCAATATAAAAATGGGCTTCCCAGCAGTGAGGGCCATCCAACAGTAGAATGTGAAGGAGTGATGTGCTCATCATGGGGGTTGGATGAGCCTTTGGGGAAGACGTTGTAAAGGAGATTGTGAATCTGGTAGGACTTAGACGGCAACTGAGGTCTTTGAGTCTATTAGTTATGATTCAGTTTCGGTGACAAGAAAATAAATGCCTCCAAAGGCAGCCCAGGCCATTTTGGCACATCTGGACAGTCAGACAGATAGGTAGCTACATGGAAGGATAGATCGGTAGGGATATGGATGGATGGATGGATGGATGGATGGATGGATGGATGGATGGGTGGATGGAAGGAGGGAGGGATGGGTAGAGATGGACAGATAATTGGGTGAGTGAGTAGATGGATGAACAGACAGACAGCTTTTATTAAGCACTTACTATGTACCAAACACAATCCTCTAAGTAAGAGGAAGGTCTTATTGGGAAGCACATTTCACACCGTTGGGCATCTAATCCCTCATCTGCAAAATGAGGACTAGTTGAACTAAGTTCCTTTGCCTCTTCCATCCATGAAATTTCCCCTATTTGGTCTTTTTTCTTCCTCCTGCCCTATTCCCCAACCCAAAGAAGAAAGTCCTTCACATTTTTATAGTCAGGAATCATGTCCTGAGTCCCCCTCCCTCCTTGCTCCTTCCCTTACCCTTCCTCTCAGATCTTTGTTCAGGATCAACCTTCAAAGTGTCTTCAATATATCCTCACATGACTCAGCTTTAAGCCCCGTCATTGCCCTGGGCTTACTTAGGGCATGCATCAGGTAGTCCATGTCTCTCCTGATGTGGTGCCAAGAACAGAACACCCTACAGAGAAAGCTCAGGGAGTGACCAGGGGGCAAAGCATTAGCAAGGTTGGCTTGGGCTTTTTTTGGCCTATGCCTGGAGTGGATGCTCACTTTGGTCATCCAGGTCGTGGATGCTGTTCCCGTCTGCCTTCGTGTCCCTCTGGGCAGTCCTCCAGTCTTTTTAGACAAAGGGGCTTGGGGGATAGGGAGAAGGTGTGAACAGGACCCAGCCCACTTTCCAGAAGGTTCATCACTCCCTCCGCTCACCCACTTCCAGGATGTAGAGGCCAAGAGAACTCCTCCAGTGGCTGCTCAGCAGCACAGAAAGCCCAGGTGGGTCCTCCAGAGTCAAATGGGGAAACACCCGGGTCTCATTCCTCAGGGAGAAGGGGCAGACGGCTACAGCGTCCCTGGCTGTCCCTGGGATCACAACAAAAATCCGGCAGAGCCGATCACCCCCGGCGACGTGGCAGATGGGCTGACTGGTGAGCTGGTCTAGAATCTGGCAGAGGGCTGTACTCTCAGCCCCACCCAGATCAATGACCTCCACCGGGGGCTCTTGCCCTCGCAGGCGCAGGAGGTAGCGGGGTGGCATGTAGGTGTGGGTGAAGAGGAGGGTGTAGTGGGAGAGCTGCTCCTTGGGAGCAAGGGAGTGGATGCCCTGCTCTAGATGGGACAGACAAGGGACGAGGCCACCCTGGTGGAGGCAGCCAAAGAAGAGGGCCCCGAGGACGTTGAAGAGCGTGACTGAGGAGCTTCTCCACCGGGCCACCACCCGGCCCTTCTGGCTGCTGAGCAAGGTCAGGGGCACCAGGAGGGGGACTAAGAAGCGAGGCTCTTGATGGCTGAAGAGGGAGAGCAGGGCCAGGGGCACAAAGTAGAAGAGGAGGAGGATAGTCTTCTTGTCTGGGACGGTCCAGGCACCCCAGGACCAAGGAGCCTGCAGTCGAGCCATGGAGGTGAAGCTTTCCTTCAGAGCTCTCCATGCCGCCATCACCGCCGTGATGTGTAGAACCCCAAAGAGCAGAACCCCATTGACGACCAGATGAGTGAGGCGGAGGTGGGTGCCATGCTGGGCCAGGTTCTGGGGGTCCAGGTTGTAGCTGAGGAAGTGGGCTGGAGTCAGGATAAGGCGGGGGCCCAGCCCCAGCCGGGAGGAATAGTACCATGTATCCACAGCCACAAAGGTGGCAGCCACCAGCGTGGCTCCTGGAAGCAGCAACAGAGCACTCTGGACCAGGGTCTTCATGTTGAGAGGCACCAGGGAGGTATAACAGGTGGACCAGAAGAGCAGCGGCAGGAGGGCAAACCCCAGGAATGTGGGCCGGTTGAAGAACCCCGCTGCCACCACAGCACCCAAGAGCCAGCTGTGCCCCTGGGATCGGGCACTCGGTTTCCCATCTGTGCCTGGAGAGGCCAGCACCAACAGCCACATGAATAGAAGCCCCTCAATGGCATTGGCCAAGGTCCTTGTGTAGAAAACCAGGGTGACATAGGAGCTGGCCAGCAGGACCAGGGCATGCCAAGGATCTGCTCCCCAGAGGGGTGCCACCCGGTAGACACCCCAATCCAGAGCAAAAGAAAGGACTGTGAAAACCAGACGGGGCCCCACCAGGAGAGTGTAGCCACTGACTGCACCTGGCCAGAGGCCCAGTTGCTCCACCAGCTCCAATAACCAGAACACAGAGCCCGTGGTCAACAGCGGGAAGACAACGGTCCGACAGGGTGAGCTGGGGAGGAATTCCCAGGGACGATAGACCTCGAGGCCCAGAACGTCTTCTGTCAAAGGAAAGAGAGGCAGGAGGTGACTAGAGCAAATTACTCTGGGAGCCCATTTCCTTCTCATGGTGTCCAGCCTTTGAGCTCTTCTGGGCAGCATGGTCCCACACAAGGACCATGGTTAAGGGACACATGGATGAGGCAGAGCCCCAATCTATCCTTTATGGGAGGAGCCCCAACTCTGAACATGGGGAGAGGTGGAGAGAATTGTAGAAAGGAAAGGGTGTGTTAAGAACTACCCCTGGTGATCCCAGGACCCCCTCCCTGAGACCCTCCCTCAGACCTGCTTGGGGAGGGTGTGGCTCTTCTGTCCTTCCTATGCTTCAGACCCTAATGGTGCCATGGATGAATCACCAGCCCTGGGGTCAGGAGGACATGAGTTCAAATTTGACCTCAGACACAATACTTAATCTAGATGTGTGACCTTGGGTAAGTTGCTTAACCCCATTGCCTTGTCAAAAAAACCAAACCAGAAAACAATTCTGCTGGGGCCAAAACCCTTCCTTTCTCTTAGGTCACTTGAGAACATGGCTGAACCTTGCAAACAAGACCTTCAGAAACCCCAATCAATGCAATGCCCATTGGGGTCCTGGAGGATCCTCCTCTGAGGAGGGGGCAGGAAGAGAGCCCCAGGACTGGATGCTTGCTGGGGAAGACCCTCAGTTGGCTTGCTTTTCCTTGCTCTCAGGAAGGCTTCAATGTAAAGGTTAGGTTGTTGGGAAATAATTGGGAGCAGGGATAAAGTCTTCTGCTGGGAGTTCCCTGGAGAAGAAACCCAGAGCAAACACAGACAGTCAGGCCTGGCCCCAGTTGGGGAAGAGGAAAATCTCTCCCAGTGTACAGAGCCCCCCCCCCACCCCACCCCCTTCAGCTACTTCAGGTCTCCTGGAATCTTCAGGCTTCAGCTCAGATAAACCCTCCTATCTATGTGGGGTATGGATTTTGTAAGGGGCTAGTTCAACTCAGGAGATAATAGTTGTCTTAGAGCAGTGCCTGCCCAGAGCCGGTACTTGATGGTGTAGCCTCCCCACCGTCCTGGGCAGAATGGAAGCTTCTTGAGGGCAGAGACATCCCCTCTTGCCTTGGGGACCCCAGTACCAGCAGAGCATTTGGCATCTCAGAGGCAGAGAGTCAATTAATAGGAATAAAGAAGACTCCTAGCCAATGTTTCCAGAGCCCCAGGTGCCCCTGCCCTCAAGGGTCTTCCTTTCTAACAGTGGAGTCCACCCTCAAGCCCAGTCCTATGGCATTATTATATCTGGACATTAGACTCATTGTTCTCCATGTGGCTCTTGACCAGCTTGGGTTGGGCCATGCTTCCCAGAAGAGCTCAAAGACTGGACACTGTAAGAAGGAAGAGGGCTGGAGGCTGGGCCTGAGCCCCTGACTGGCCCCAACTCTGGCTCCAGCCTTGCGGCCGTGGGACCCTGTTCCAGATTAGTTAGGAGTCTTTTTTTTCCCTCCTAGCAGCCATTGGAAAGAAGCCAGGAGCTGGCAGGATCCTGGGAGCCGGGCTCCAGAACGACAGAAGGCAGAGCGGCCCAACTTCACTAAGATGGTTAGGAATCATTAAACCAGTTCTCTTCCTTCCTGGCAAAGCTTGAGGCACTGACTCCCCAGTGGTGGGGGCTGGGTCCCTGGGCAGCTCTGACCCCCCGAGGCCAGGGATTCAGGCTGCTTCCTCATGGGGGTCAAGAGGAGAGTTTCCACACCCAGAGAGCCCCAAGAGCCCTGGCAAAGGGGGTAGACACTGGAGCCTACACAAGAGCCTGTCTAACCTGGAGTTTCCTCTTCTGTAAAAAGGGAGGGCCTCAATTAGCCCTATGGGGCCTTGGGCTCCTCATCTCCTGTCTCCACACATGTGCCATTCCCAGGCTCTCCTGCCCTCCTCTTCCTCAAGACCCAGGTCTAGCCCTGCCTCCTGAAGGAGTTCTTCATGTTGTTTGGGTCCCCAGAAGCCCACAGGCCCCTTCTGATGAAGCCAAGGGATCCCCTCTTCACAGAATCAGGTTTTCTTGGTCACATTCAGAATGGAATGGGGCCGCTAGGTGCCGCAGTGGACAGAGCACCAGCCCTGGAGTCAGGAGGACCTGAGTTCAAATAGGACCTCAGACACTTAATAATGACCTAGCTGTGTGGCCTTGGGCAACTCAATCCCACTGCCTTCCAAAAAACAAAAAATAAACAAACAAAAAACCAGAATGGAGAGAAATGCAGCCTCAGTTATAGGTCAAGAAAAACAAAAAGGTCACTTCTTTTCCTCTCCATATTCTTAGACCTCAAGGATATCCTCTGATTTTCCTCCCTAGGGACATAGTCCAGAGTTTGAGTAGGCTGTCCTCCCATTAGGCTGGGAGTGGGAGCTCCTCGAGGAGATTTGTAGCCGATGCTTCACACAGTGCCAAGCATACAGTAAGCATCTAATAAATGATTGATTATGAACTCGTTGATAGGTTCTTTGTGGTCACTTCGTCTAAACCTCTCCTTTTACAAATGAGAGAACTGAGGCTCAGGTAGGAAAAGAAGACATCTCACAAGGTCTCGAGAGACTCAGAGATGCCCTCGATCTTATCCTTTGGAAGAGAAAGGATCAGTGCCCACCATTCCCTCACTGTCAGGACCAATTCTGGATGCTTCCATTTGAAAGACAGCTCAAAGCTGGGCTACACAAGCCCTGGTCACCCAGGAGGATGGGTGGGTGGGTAGCCCTCCATGCATATGACCACATGGGTTACCCCTCACTCCCTCAGAGCTCAGTTCAAAGGCAGCTCCTTCCAGAGATCTTTTCCGATTCTTCCTCTCTCATCCAACTGCCCTGCAGTTTGGTGTCTATCTTATGTTTGTGTTTCTATAACACACTGAAGCTCTACAAGGGAAGAGAAATGCACCAAGGGCAGAGATCCTAATTTTGGTGGGGTTTTGTCTTTTGGTAGGTATTTTAAAGATGATTGATGACAGATTGATGTGTGATTCCCAAAGATGATCCTTTTCTACCCTCCCCAAAGGTGGTGTTTGAATTTATGCATAAGTGTGTGTCCTGTGTTTCCGTGTCTCTATGTGTGTGTGGTGCAACAAAAGACTTTTCCTATTATGCAATATTGCTCTTCTGGCTGACCGCTAAAAGGAATACACTGGTAGGAGCTCCTGAACTATGGTTTTTGAGTGAATAGACTCACAGAGTACCTTGAACCTGAGATTTCTACAGCACTTAATAAATGTTCCTGGTTTGTTTGCTTGATTATTTTTTTAAACCATCGATAACATTTTTTTAACAAGAAAAACTATTGATCAGTCTCTTTACAGCAAGGGATTTTACCTGCCATGACCTCGGGTGATTGAAAGAATTCATCTGGATGCAGGTAACCTGTCTGCGGGAGAAGACACCAGGTGATGCGCAGGAGCCCGAGGCTTCCCCAAAGCAACTGGGTGGCCCCCATCTCCAGGATCTCCGAACCACAGAGGATGTTGGGTCTTGTAGGGAATCTGAATTGAGAGAAAATTCAAAAATAACAAAAGAACTTGGTCTCACTCAACAACATTAAAGCTGAGTAGTTCAGAAAAAACTTGGGCAAGCTTCCCCTAGGCCAGCTGTCTTGTCCCCTCCTCTCTTCCTGTCACTTGAGACTCACATGCAAAGCTGGTGGGGACGACCTGGGTCAGGAGGGCCCAAGAGAGCACTAGCCCGTGCCAGCCTACGTGCCCACTAGTAGGGTGCTGGGCTCCTTAGAGAGCTGACTTCTTCCTCAGACTGTCTTCTACAGACTGAGTCTGCCCGGCTGTGAGCCCAGTACCCTCACTTCCTTCTTGGAATCTTCAGCCACAGCTTCCTCTCAAGGAGAGGGAGGGAGCACATCCGTGCCTGCCTCCCTGCTTCCTCAGCTCCCTGTGACCCTGGGAAAGGTCATTCCTATCTCCTCCCTTGCCAGGACTGGACCCTGAGGACTTTTTCTGCTCTGGAATGTCTGGGGCTCAAACCCTCTTCCCCTCTCTTCCTTCCCTCCCCCCTTGCATCCTGAAGGCTTGCAGGCCTCAGCAGACTCTCCAGACCCACACCCATTCCCAGGAGAGGGGGCCTCTGGCACAAAGTTCTTTCTCTGGGCTGAGATTTTAGTCCTGGAGTCCCCTATCTGGGATTCTGCGGTATTGCCTGGACTTCCCCTGTACCCCCCTTCTCCCAAAGGATCAGTCCTTGGCACAAAGAGTATTTATGGAAACCATTTTTAATTTGTCAAAGCAAAAGAATAACTTTTATCTTTTAGGATTCTAATGGCAGTTTGGTTTGTTTTTAAGCAGATGCTTATGAAGGGAGTCATGAAAGTCCCAGACACCCATTTCCCTTTAGCATCTACTCCACATGGGACTACTGACCCTGGGAACCTCAGTTTCTCAACTATATTTGTTTAAATACACAGATTCTGATTCTTTTCTCCCCTTGAGTGACAGTCTAGACACAGCCCAATTCAGTTCAACTCCATCAATGATCAGGGAGAGAGGGCAGCTAGGTGGCGTAGTGGATAGAACACCAGCCCTGGAGTTAGGAGGACCCAAGTTCAAATCTGACCTCAGACACTTAATAATTACCTAGCTGTGTGGTCTTGGGCAAGTCACTTAACTCCATTGCCTTAAATTAAAAAAAATTAAAAAGAGATCAGGAAGAGGCCTTGTACACATGGGTCCCTGGACTTGGGGTTGGGGGCTATAAAAATTTAATACAGATAGAGAATTCTAGGTAGGGAGATAAGACAATGGAAAGAAGAGAAGGGGAGGCAGAGGTCAGACCATGGGAAGGAGAAAAATCCTGGAAGTTAGAAAGGTTTCCCAGGGGAGATGGTTTCTGATCTGAGACTTGAAGAGAGCAGGAGCTAATGAAGTAATGGTTTGCCAGGTAAGGGGGACAGCCTAGGCAAAGGTCTAGAGGGGGAAGGTGGAACACTGCCAAGATCGGGGAAGACCAGTAGGTGGCCCAGCTGAGTTGGATACAGAGCATTCTGGGAGATGAAGCTGGATCCAGCTCCTGAGGACCTTAATTACCAGGCTAAGAAGTCCCTTTGGGGGAATGGTTAGATCTTGTGGATGTACAGGCTTCTCTAAGGACGGGCAAAAGGACAAACCTGAAGTCCAGGTTGGAGCCTGGGAATTTGGGGCCAGGGACTTGGGGCTGGAGGGGCCAAAGTCCCCCCAAGCCAGGCCTTGTACCTCCTCCAGCAGTGGGGACCACAATCTGTCCATCATGGGGTTGCCTGCCTCTCAGAGAGATCAAGAGAGTGACCCCAAACGGTGCAGCCTGAAGCCCCTGCGCCACTCCTTGCCTCACATTAGGCTCCAGTTTTCCTTGTCTGGATGAGCATCACTTGCTTCTGGGCCCGGCTTCTTGGTGCCTTCTGGTCCTACTGGCCCCCTGACCCTCCTTTGGGGGGTTGGGAAACCAATGGCTTCACCCTGCTTCACCCTGATTATCCCAGGAGAGGCGATGGGGGCATCTATTGAGAAGGGTGGCCGGGGGCCATGGAGCACAGCGGTCAGCCCCGGAGCCAGGAAGGCTCCTCTGTGAGAGGTCACAATCAGGTCTCAGACACTAGCTGTGCCACCCTGGGCAGAACTTGCCTCAGTTTCTTCAACTGTAAGATGAACTGGAGAAGAAAATGGCAAACCAGGCCACCCCCCCCAGGGGTTTTGACGACTGAAAAAACTCAACAGGAAGAGAGGACCTGAGTTCAAATCCTGCCCCATCAATGACTTAACGTGTGACTTTGAACATACATCATGATAACCCTAATTCGGAGCTTCTAGAAGCCAACGGCCCCTCCGCCACTCGCTCCCCCTCTCTGGGCCTCAGTGTCCTCACCTGGAGGAGGAGAGAGCTGACTTTTGCGGAGGCTGCACGGGCTGGGCATGGCCGGTCTCACTCTCCTGGAGCAACCAGCAACGCCCAGTCCCAGGCTGCGGGGCTGGACCTGCCCCGGCCTCCTGGGCTTCCAGGTGTCTGGGGGCAGCGCCCAGCCCGAGGTCGCCCCCAGCGCAGCCCGAGGTCGCCCCCAGCCCACCTCTTTTAGCTGCTGCTTGGCGGAGGCAGCCTCCCCGGGCTGCAAGCACAGGCTTTGCGGGCGGGGCTCCCGGGCCCTCTCTGGGTGGTCGCGGGCCAGGCCGCCTGCCCCGGGAGCTCCTTCCCCTCTGGAGCCGGGGTTCCCCCGGGGCGGGGGGGGGGCTAGGGGCGGTGCCCGGACCTAGGGGGCGGGGTCACGCTCGGCGCCGCCCAATCACAGCCAGCTCTGGGGACGCCCCGCCCACTGCATGCAGATGAGACGCCCCGCCCCCACGCCGACGCCCACGGGTGGGAGCTGAAGGTGAGAAGAGGGAGGGGCGGCGTGGGGGTAACCATAGCAACCGTCCAAGCCCCCCTCCCCCCGTGGAGCCCCTCCACCACCACAAAGGACGGCCTGTCCTGGTGTGGGGGGCGGGGCCCCGGGGAAGGGGCCCTGAGTTCGAGTCCGACCTCGGACGCCGGAGAGTGGCCTGGGGCCAGTGTGGCCGCGCGGTCGGGCCGGGCCCCAAACCCGCGGGGCTGACGCCCCCAGACCTGGAGCCCGCGCCCCCCAGCTCCAGGTCCGCCTCGCCTCAGGCTGCAGCGCCTGCACCCCAAGACCCCCCCAGGCCGCCCTTGAGCTCTGGAAGTTCGGGGTTACCCCGGACCCCCATCGCCATCCTCCCTGCTGTGCCAGGCCCCCCGCGCCCCCTCTGCGGACCCACCGGGCTGCGCCCGCAGCCTCAGCGCCAGGAGGAGCTGTCCGTGGTAGCGGGGAGACTCGTGACGTCACGGCGCAAGCTGCTCCAAGTGGGGGGCCTGGGGCCCAGCCACCCCCTCCCCTCCCCCCCGGAGCCTAGCTCAGGACCTGGCCATCGATGGAGACCCTGACCCTTGGAGCCAGGCCCTGCCCGCCCCTCCCTGCAGAAACGGTTCTCAAGAGCTCTCAGATGGCAGAGCCGCCTCCCTCCTCCTCCTTCTCCTCCCCCTTCCCCTCCTCTCCTCCCCCCATTATCTCTAGGAATGAACCCCTCTGCCAAGCCTCAGAAACCCCCCCCCCATGCTGCTCTTCAGCCCAGCTGACTTGCAGCCCTTCACACACCTCACCTCCCCCCCCCACCCCACCCCCGGGCCTTGCCCCCCATTCCCCACCTCTGGAATAGTCTTCCTCCCCTTGACTCCACCTGATAAGGCCCCTCTTCCCTTCAGATACAGCTCACACTCCATCTTCTGAATCAGATTCCCCCAAATGGTAGAACCCCCCCAAACATTAATTTGAACTGCTTTTACAAATTTGCATCATCCTCATAGTGAGGGTGCTTAGAGATCCGCACTTGCTACCTCCCCACTTGCCTGTGAATTCCTTCCCTCTAGGGAGCAGGCCGTTGGCGGGACATCAGTGCCCAACACTTAGCACAACACTTGTTGGCCAATGAATGCTACTTATGATCCCAGAGTCTCCTCACCATTGACCTTGGTTGCCTCTTCTCTAAAATGGGAACAAGTCTTCTAATCCCTTCCCAAGAGGGCCATTGTGAGGTAAGAACCTTCCAGCATGAGATGGGAATCCTCATTATAATAAAGCCCACCACCATCTGTGTGCACCCTGCTAAAAGAGTTGCCCAAGGGGTAGCTAGGTGGCACAGTGGATAGAGTACTGACCCTGGAGTCAGGAGTCCCTGAGTTCAAATCCGGCCTCAGACACTTAAAAATCGCCTAGCTGTGTGGCCTTGGGCGAGTCATTTAATCCCATTGCCTTAAATAAAACTAATTTAAAAAAAAGTTTCCAGAGGTAGGGAAAGCTGAGGCCTTTGGAGAAGGATGGCAAGAGGGCAAGATTCAGAATGAGACTGGATTGGAACCTCAACTTGACTACCAACCGCCTGGGTGGGCAAACCTCCCTCTGAATAACTCCTAATTAGATAAGTGGAAAAGTTGTTAAATTCAACTGTTATTCTCTAGTTCATCCTAATATTAGATATTATTGATTATATTCATTATAATGCATATAATTATGCTTTAAACCTATATATCACCATATAAAATTTATAATATTAAATTACACATAATTTATAATATATAATTATAACATAGAATTATAATATCTTGTGTCATATAAAACTTAATTGATGCTTATTGGTACTTAAGAGAATAGCAAGGTCTGTTCTCTAGATGCATGCTGGCCTCATGTTTATTCCTATGTCTACTTTGCCTAAACCCAATTACTTAGCTTAGTTGAAAATTCTTCCCTTAGGGAAGAGCCCTAAACAGAGCCCTGAATGATGGCAGCAGCCCCCGGCTCTCACTGGCAGTTTAGGTGTGGGGAGTTCTCCAGACTGAAGAGAAATGAAGAAATTTCATTTCAGGAGAAATCTTATACATTCCTCTGCCTTCATAATGGCAGACAACATCTCCCAAGGCCAACCGTGGTTTAGGGATGGAAAGTCTCGTCTTTACAGACATTGAACCAAGATTTTCTAGAGCTAAAGACCATAAGGACTTTAAAAACTATTCCAGGGGTGGCTAGATGGCACAGTGGATAGAGCACTGGTCCTGGAGTCAGAAGGACCTGAGTTCAAATGTGAACTCAGATACTTAATAATTACCTAGCTGTGTGACCTTGGGCAAGTCACTTAAACCCCATTGCCTTGTAAAAACTATGAAAAAAAAACTGTTCCAGTTAGATGTTTATAAACTAAGAGAGTGAAAAATCTATTCTAGACAATCAAACAGTTGGACACCCACTGATTGGTCGAGAGGGGACTGTCGCCTGTGGTGGGGTGTCACTCTCTCATGGCCATATTCAGGGACGCTCACATGGGGAGATCTCTGTTATGGGTACCCAAGGATGGATGTCTGTTATATGCCAGTGAGCAAAGACAACCCAGAAACCATTCCTAGATTCACTGATTCTGGCTGCTTGAAATTGCTCTGCTCATAACACAAGGGGGAGGGGATGGGGGCCACGTCCTCAGACCTTCATACTCCCTCACTAATAAATGTGCATTGAAGCCACCCACTGAGAGCATCTGGTGTTGCCCAAGTGGGATGTGACAGAATGAACAACAGAAGGGCAAAATGCTATTTTTATTCCAAAGAGCTAGAGATCCTTTGGATGAATAATCCAGGAAGACTTCCTGGGCGGGGGGGGGGGGTCGCCTAATTTGCTGATGAGATGCATGTTTGAGATATAAGGAGCAGTCTGCAAAGCAATAAAGTGCAGTGACTTGCCCAAGTCATACAGCTAGGTAATTCAGTATCTGAGGTTGGATTTGAACTTGGGTCCTCCCAGGACTGCTGCTCTATTCACTGTGCCACCTAGCCCCCTCACTGTGGGGCCCAGACCCTGCTTTGCTCGTCCCCAACTTCCCAGACCAAGGCTCCTTGGCTCAGCAGCCACTATTTGTATTACCACACACCTGAGAGGATGGCCCAGATGTTAACTTTTCGCCATTTTCCTCTCTAATAAAATAAATATCTAACTTCTAATAAAATAATAGATAAAAATCTAATAAATAATCTAATAAGTAAAATAAATAAAAATGAAATAAAAATCTAATAAAACCTGCTCTGCCAGGTTCCACTTTTCATAATGTTCACAATTGTTTTGAGATTTCTGTGACTCTAAGATAGTCAGGATCCTATGGGATCACAGATCTGTGACCGTGACCCCATTATTTTACAGATAAGGACCTAAGGTCTAAAGGGTTGCGGTGACCCACCCAAGGTCATGCAGGTGGTGAGGATTAGAAGCCTGGCCCAGAATTCTAAGGAAAACTTAGACATAGTAAGTGGCACGTCCCTGAGAAACCAAGAGAAAAGCTGCCTCTTAAACGGAATGACGTAGCTCTTTGGATGATTCTCTTCTTTGGGGTCACTTTATTTTTTTTTCTTATCAGGTCTGGCTAGGTCCCCAGTTGTAATTTGCAGTGAGGACAGCCCCATCCCATTGGCTCCCTGGGAGCCCCCCAAGCCCCCCCAGCCTGCCCTCCCTTCTGCCAGCCCGCCAGCCTGGAGATCTGGCCAGACTCACCAGCCTTGGAGGGCAGAGATCTGGAGCAGAGCAGAGGGCACGGCCGCCAGCACGCAATGCAGCATCCTGGTGGATGCTACCTCGCAGAGCCAACCTGGCAAGGCCCGGCTGCCAGAAGGGGGAAGGGGGGGGCTATTTAAAGAAACACCACAGGGACTAATGCGGGGGGAAGGGGCTCAGGGAGCAGCACCACAGAAGGGGAGGTGAAAAGGGGGCCAGGCTGGGAGGATGGATAGGAAGAAGAGAATTAATGGAGCAGCTCCGGGGAGGTTCCAAGGAGCTCCAGCCTGGAGAAAGAAGCTGCTTCCATCCTATCAGGAAATTAGATAAGAGGAAATGAGAGCAGGGAGGAAATCCGCCCCCTCCCCCCTGCACAGCCACTGTGGTCACCGTGGAGCAGTTGTTCCAAGCAGGTCCTGGGCCTCAGGAGACCCCGGGGATCAGAATAATTTGCTCTCCCTTCTCCAGCCTGGAAAGAAGGCAGCAGCTGCCAGCTCCTGGCCTTCTCCCTTGGGGTCTTGTTACAAGCAGATGCCTCCTGTCTGCCCCCTGCCCCATCTGGTGCTTTCACAAACTGCTCTTTCCTTGATTTTGGCCTTAGTTCATCCTTCAGCAGAAACTCCCAGAGCTCTCCAGCCTCTAATTTTCTGATGGATGGTTCAGATCCAGCTCTTCCACCACCATTTGTCCCAGGGTGGTCTCAGGCCATAGAAGCTAAAGCCCTGGGGCAGCTAGGTGGTGCAGTGGCCCTGGAGTCAGGAGGACCAGAGTTCAAATCCAGCCTCAGACACTTAATAATGACCTATCTGTGTGGCCTTGGCCGAGTCACTTAACCCCCTTGCCAGGCAAAAACAACCAAAACAAAAAACAAAAATGAGAAGTTAAAGCCCCAAGGCCGCCCTCTGCTTGGGGCTGAAATGAAGCTTAGAGTCCCCATACCTGGGGAGAGTTACTACAAGCAGAGACCTTTGGGTGGGAAAGAAGGACATTCTGGCAGCAGAGACAGAATGGGCCAGAGTCGGGGTGGGTCTGAGCCACAGATGGACTGAGGGTCTGGGGAGGCTGCCCAGAGGGCCACGGATCCAAGAAGTGGCTGCAGGTACCACCCTGTCCCAGCCTTGGGAACCACGGACCTGGAAGGGACATTGGGGGGGTGTATGGGACAAGGAGCAAAACCTCTAAACAAGACTTAGGAGCTTGGAGCTGCCTTCCAAAGTCTTAGGTGTGAGTCCTCTCTGTGTGCATCCAGCCTGAAGTAAACTGGTTCTATGTTTAATGCTTTGGTGAGTCTGGGTCCTTGCAGGGGAACTCGGGTCCTTGGACACAAGTCAGATTCTGAGGTTCCCAGGGAGCCCTATTCCAATAAGGGTTCATCAGTTTGATGTTTTAGATAAAGCATCTAAGGATGATTAGATAAGGGAGCTTCTTCTAGCTAGCAGGTCTTTATAATGGGCCTCAAACTGTAATGGCCATTACTTGCTTACCAGTTCGGGGGGTCACTTGTGCAACCTCAAGAATGCTGACAAAGAGAATTTTAATAGCTTTTATTTTACTCTAATTCCATGTCCAAACTCAGCATGGGGGAGGTGCCTTGATGCTTTAAAAAATCCCCTGGGGCAGCTAGGTGGTGCAAGCACCAGCCCTGGAGTCAGGAGGACCCAAGTTCAAATCTGGTCTGAGACACACTAACTGAGTGACCTTGGGCACGTCACTTAACAACATTGCCTTGCAAAAACAAAAACAAAAAAGAGTCCCTCGACTCATTTTTCTCCCTGTGGATTACTCTCTTTTGTCTACCATGAGCAGGTGATCATCTTCTGATCATCTTATAGCCACTTGGTACAGATGTCTCATGCTTCACGCAGTTGGTGACATCCCTGCTGATCTGTCATCTTTGGCCCGCAAGGGGAACATGTACCAACCATGGAGATTCTGTACCTTATAGGCTTCTTTTTTGCATATTTGCAAAATATGGGGCCCAGGGTCATCCCAGTTCCAGAGGAAGATCTGGGTGCTTTCAGCCAAAGGGACCATGAACCCTTTAATGAAGTACCATTGGATCAGACTTCTGCCTCAGTGGTTTTTCTTGGAGATTGGACAGTTATAATCCCCACATTATTGATGACCCCATTGGGACACCATGATGCAAGGATCTCAACCTCTACAAGTTAACCCCTGTAAAGGATTCAAAAAGCAAGCCCCCCTGGGGATAACTTTTTGTTGATGACTCCTGTGTGGATATGGACCTGGGAGGTTGGACATCCCATGCTGTCTGCACCCAAATTCTCTGAGTCTGAGTTGTCTCTCCAAGCTGAAAATTAGTGCAACTTCCTTGATTTACCCTAAATTCTTTTTCTTTAAGAGGGCTGAGGGACTATTTGAATGTATAACTGGTCTGTCTAGATTTCTAGGCTCGGGAGCACTCAAATTCCATTTTTATAAACATTAAATGGCCATCAACTTTTTAAACATAGCCTCCTGTATCCCCCCCCCCCTCTTCCCTTGGTTTCCTTTACTTTTCATTTTGCTAAGAGTGGGGAGATTCAGCAATGGACTTGCTAGTTCCTCAATTTCAGAATTGCCACTTAATCTCATTGTAAAATTTCCTGTTGACAGGATTAAAATAAATTTTGGCGGCCTTTAAATCCTTTTGATAATAATTAAGGAAGACCCAAAACCTTAGGAGAGCTTCTCAACCTCAGTGGGAAGTATCAAGGTCATTACCACCCTGGGAGCAATCCTGCCATCTTTGGACCTGAGTAAAAGGCTCATTTTAATTTTATAGAGTTCAGAGAGAGAGAGAGTGAGTCAGAGAGAAGACAGAAACAGAGACAGAGACAGACAGAGAGAGAGAGAGAGTTAAGTGAGTAAATGAGTAATAGGATAAAGAAAGTTGGAGTCACAATATAAGTTCAGGAATTGAAAGTAAAGGGTTTAGGAGTTTTGAAAAGGGAAAGATCTTAATACCACTGAAATAGAAAAGATTTAGGATTTTTAAAATAATAACATCCCATTGGCAGTTGTTGCATGTCTTCTTTCCTGGGTAATTAGAAATTTAACAAATATATATATATATATATATATATATATATATATATATATATATATATTGCTTGATAGAGATCGGATTATCTCTTTGTTCTAGTTTAAATAGTCATGCTAAAGGATTGGGGACTTAGAAAATTTAAAGGGATAATTTAGGTCTTTTGCTAAGTCAAAGGAATAAAAAAAACCATGATGGGAAGTTGGGAGTGTTTTGCAATTTTGAACATGAACTAACTAAAAACAATGGACACTTGTAAAAATACTGATAGTAATTATGAATCAGTAATTGATTGGATTGAAAATTTTGTTGTAAATGAGCAGACTTTAATCAGTCCATGTTTGTACAAAGGGGGTCATAAATATTTAGACCTAAAGCCCAGGCTTGTTGGGATGCACACATCATTGTGAAGTGATTAACCCAAGACTGGTTTGTATCAAGGATGACCACTGTCAGTTTGAGACTTTGGAGGAGCATCCCTGAATAAAATGTTTCCTATTTACAGGTTATTTTTCTAATTACATGAAATGTTAACAAAATTGAGAAATGGTAGACTAAACATTTTAAAGTATTACTGAAAACAGATTTAAACAACTTTCAAGACACAGAAAAAGCCTGGCAGGAGGTAGGCACTACAGAGACTATTATAGGAGCAGGGAATTGCCTGGGATAATAAGATAAATGGGTTTCTGGGAAGTGATAGATATGAAAGGAATTTAATTATATTATTATCATCTGATTAGTGATGTTTTAACCATAAGAAAGTTAAGAGAAACGATTAAATTGTCTTCTTTCCAATCTGAGTATTGTTACATTATAAATATATATCTGTTATGATATCAGAGTATATTTTGTTTTTAAAAAACTAGAAAATAATGATGATGATGATAATCTTGGTCCTTCATTCTTGAAGCAGACCACAACATTAGGGAGGTGATGCCATGACAAGTACATGAATTGGGTTTGGGGGAGGGTGTTGCTAAGACACCAGTCTCACTTTCTCCTCCAAAGCAATGAGGTCCAGGGGCCAGAAAAGGATCAGGATGACTGGAAATGGTCCTGGATGCCATTAATAATAATAATAATAATAATAATAATAATAATAATAATAATAATAATAATAAATGACATACTGTTGGTTTTTGTGAGGTCCCTTGGGATGAGACCTACTGACAGGTTATAGTGAAACAGTGTGGTGCTGCTGTTTGGGGTGTTCACCCTAAGGGGAAAAAGGAAACTTGAGTAATAAGTGGGTGTCATTTGGCAACTCATATGATTGTATTAATGCTCATGTAATTGGTTTAATACTATTTTTTTTAGGTTTTTTTGCAAGGCAATGGGGTTAAGTGGCTTGCCCAAGTCCACACAGCTAGGTAATTATTTAGTGTCTAAGGCTGTATTTGAACTCAGGTTCTTGGCTCCTGGAGCTATCCACTGCACCACCTAGCTGCTCCCAACACTATTATTTTTTTTAATTATTATTTTTAGTTATTATTGTGAAGCAATCAGGGTTATGTGACTTGTCTAGGGTCATACAGCTAGTATGTGTCAAATGTCTGAGGCTGCATTTGACCTCAGGTCCTCCTGACTTTAGGTCTAGTGTCACTGTACCACCTTAAGTGTTCCTTCATACTATTCGCAACCTTGCCAAAGTGAAGGTGGGATTCCCTTGACCCATCCCCATCTTGGGAAATGAAGACATCTTCCCACCTGGTTAATTCTGAAGCATCATCCTGCCATATATCTGACTGCCCATGACTCATATCTGAAATCAAACAAGCTCAATGCCCCAGTGTCCCAATGTCCCAATCTTCCAACAATCTCTCCACCATTGATCATCTTCCCCTTTTCTCACCTAATAGGTGGGAGATGATACCCCATTGTTGTTTTAATTTTCATTTCTCTAATCAATATTGATTTGGAGCATTTTTATATGATTATATATAACTTTAATTTCTTCATTTGAAAACTGTCTATTCATATCTTTTGACCATTTATCAATTGGAGAATGACTTGTGACCTTATAAATTTGATGCAATTCTCTATATATTTTAGAAAAGAGACCTTTATCCTGGTTGTGAAGATTGTTTCCCAGCTTTCCATTTTTCTTCTAATTTTGGCAGCATTGATTTTATTAGTGCAAAGCCTTTTTAATTTAATATAGTCAAAATCATTCATTGTGCAGTTTATAATGTGCTCTAATTCTTGTTTGGTCATAAATTTATTCCTTTTCCATAGATCAGATATATGGAATATTTTTTGGTCTCTTAATTTATCTCTGGTATGACTCTTTATGTCTAAATCCTGTCCTCATTTTCACTCTTTGCTGATGATATGATGTACACCTAGAGAACCTGAGAAAATCATCTAAAAAATTCCTTGAAACAATTAACAAATTCAGCAAAGTAACAGGATATAAATTAAACCCATATAAAGCATCAGCATTTCTATATATAAACAACAAAACCCAAGAACAAGAACTGGAAAGAGAAATTCCATTTAAAATAACTGTGGATAACATTAAATACTCGGGATTCTACCTCCCAAGACAAATCCAAAAATTGTATGAACACAATTATAAAGCTCTCCTCACCCAAATAAAGACAGATCTAAATAATTGGAAAAATGTCAAATGTTCACGGTTAGGTTGAGCTAATCTCATAAAAATGACAATTCTAACCCAAATTCAATTGCTTTGTTCAGTGCCATACCAATCAAACTACCAAATAAATACTGTACAAGCTAGAAAAAATAGTAACAAAATTCATCTAGAGTGACAAAAGGGCAAGAATAGCAAGGGAACTGATGAAAAAAGTGTAAAGGAAGGTGGCCTAGCTCTAGCAGATCTAAAACTATATTATAAAGCAGTGGTCATCAAAACTGCCTGGTACTGGCTAAGAAAGAGAGTAGTTAGTGGGTCAGTGGATGAGGAGAGGTTCAAAAGAAACTGCAGGGGCAGCTAGGTGGTGCAGTGGCTAG
Source organism: Macrotis lagotis (assembly GCF_037893015.1). Lineage (NCBI taxonomy): Eukaryota > Metazoa > Chordata > Mammalia > Peramelemorphia > Peramelidae > Macrotis > Macrotis lagotis. The sequence continues at coordinate 11,721,472 of NC_133663.1, read as the reverse complement.
AGCACCAGTCCTGGAGTCAGGAGGACCTGAGTTCAAATCCGGCCTCAGACACTTACTAATGACCTAGCTGTGTGACCTTGGACAAGTCACTTAATCCCATTTCCTTGCAAAAACCTTAAAAAAAAAGAAACTGCAGTCAATGACTACAGCAATCTACTATTTGACAAACCCAAAGACATCAGCCAGCTGTTGGGATAAGCACTCTCTGATAAAAATTGTTGGGAGGGGTGGCTAGGTGGCGCAGTGGATAGAGCACCGGCCCTGGAGTCAGGAGCACCTGAGTTCAAATCCAGCCTAGCTGTGTGGCCTTGGGTAAGCCACTTAACCCCATTTGCCTTGCAAAAAAAAAAACCTAAAAAAAATTGTTGGGAAAACTGGAAAATAGTATGGCCAAAACTAAGCATAGATCCACGTCTCACACCCTATAACTTACTGTTGTTAGGCTAAGTCCTGGCTTCAGCCAGCGGTGAGGCAACTTGGTATGGTAGAAAGAAAACTAGATCTTAACGGCAAAAGTGAGGCTCCTGGTTCATCACTGAAGGGAGAAGCCACATGGCCCGTCAGTCTGAGGACTGCCACAGGTGGCTGTCTATTCCTGGGAACGTGGAGAGAACAACCTTGCCAAGGTGAATGGTAGATTCTCTTGACCCATCCCCATCCTGGTAACTAAAACCTGGTAAATTATAAGGCTGGCATCATCCTGTTATACAATTGGCTGCCCATGATTTGTACCTGAAATCATTAGTTCTTTCTCTTCATATAGCAATTTCAATGCATACAGACAAATGGTAAAGAACATGAACCTTCTTGATGATTTTTTTATAGTTATATACATTCCACTATAGTGAGAGATCATTTGAATCACAAATAATAGAAACCATGAAGCATAACAGGTAGGTTATTTAGTTTAGAAGAGACCACCCTATAACATTCTTTATGTTAATATGCTTCATGGGAGATGTCACTTAGTGAAAAATGTGACACAGTTTTCAAAATTGGATTAAGAATTTTATGTGTAAATTTTTTTTTGAAATAGCTATGTCATAATATTAAGAGAAATAGACTCATTTTCCAATTCAGGCCCTTATGACGCAACAATTAAAATTCTTTGAAGTTTCAGGTGAATTATGTGTCCTTAATATAATGATTCTTCTTATAGCACTATTGTATATATTTCATATATATATATATATATATATATTACATATACATACATATATGAGACATACACATTGGGGGGGTCCTCTGTCTTTGTCTTTGGAACCATTTGAACAAGTGGTTCAGGTGAGTTTCCCGTAGGTGGCAGTATTACCCCACAGGTAGAGCCTCTCCCCATTCCCCTCTCCATCACACTAGTCTATTAACCTAGGGAAGGGTCTTTCTTTTGGCCCCTTTCCCACCAGGGGGTTTTCCAGGCTCAGAAACTGTGTGAGTGTGCCAACAATGAACATAGCCAACTGTCTCCCTTAAGAAACCTCCAGTCTCACTCTCCCCATATGGGCTTGATTTTGATTATTTTTTGAGTGAATTGAAATCCTCTACATTTTCAAATCCATTAAAAATCATTTCTTAATTGTTTACCGCCAGCTAGACAAAGGAGTTCCTTAGTGAGACAGACCCTGCCTTCAAGGAACTTCCATTCTGTTGCAAGTAGAAATATCTTCACAGAGGCAAATACCAGGTAGAAGCAGAATTAAGTATACTCTGATTTTGGTTTGGGGGCTCTGGCAAACAAGGGAATGTTGATTGAGGTAATATTTGAGCTGGCCCTTGAAGATTCCTTTGGCAAGGCTAACAAACTGAGCCAACTCCCCATGGCCATTCCTTCACACAGGTAGGCATGCAGAGAGCCAGGAGTTTTGCCTCCAAGAGCAAGTTTTCTTTCTCCCACTTGGGGTTGCCTCACCTCTGGCTGAAGCCAGAAGCCAGACCCAAAGAGAGTCCACAGGTGTGTGTCTATCAGAGCTACCAGCTGGTAGGTGGGCTGACACGGATTCATGAGCCAGCCCTAGAGACGTCAGCAGCCTATGGCATCAGAGGCATGAGGCTGTCTGGTGGCTCATCATCCTTACATATGTTCCCTCTGTATCCTCTAGGAGAATTTATTCAGTGAAGGTGCATGGAGTTTAGGGAGAGGATGCTGAGTTTATAAGGGAAATATTCTTTTGTTATGTTTCTTATGATTCTGAACTATTACTGTCTTTGTTTTGAACAGTCACTAATAGCAGCAGATACACTGGTGGGGGCTCATTAGTTCTTTTTCTTTCTTTTTTTTATTTACAGCAGATTCAGATGGAAATACACACTTAATAGGGTATAAATCCATCTTACTCTAGAGAGAAATGAGAAGAAAGGGATGGGATAAGGGGGAATGGGGAGGGAAGGGGGAATAGTGATAGAAGAGAGGGCATGGAGAGAGTACTCAGATAGATACAACACAGTTTTGGACAGAGCCAGGATAAAAGGAGAGAGAGAATAGAATAAATGAGAGTGGGGAGGAATAGAGTGGAGGGAAATACAGCTAGTAATAGCAGCTGTGGGAGAAATATTGAACCAACATCTCTGGTGGACTTAGGATCAAGAAGGCAACTCACCACAGAGACAGAGCGGTTGGAATCTGAACATAGACTGAAGTACATTTTTTTTCTCTAACCATTCTTGAGGTTTCTCATCTTTTTTGGGGGGGGTGAGGGGAGTTTATAATTACTCATAACAAAATTATTGTAATAATATAAAATAAATAAACCCAAAAAAGCCAACCATTAAAAAAAGCAGATTCAATGAAGTGCAGTACTTAGAAACTGAGGCAGCTTTCCCAGGGCCCAAGGTATAAGAGAGTGTCTCAAGTACTAGATTGTTATCACAGCCACAGGTCTTTTAAAGGAATGAATGAAAAGGCAATTATTAAATATTCACTGTGTATAACAGCTCTTTGTTAAGTACTAGAAATAGAAATAGAAAAGTCAACAGTCGTTCTGCTTTAGGTGTTTTACATTGAAATGGGGAAATTCATACACATATGTGCTTCAAGTCAGATGGAAAGGTCCAACCAAGGAAGGGAGGATGAAAGAAAAAAATTGTCAAATTCAAAACCTTGCAAAAAAAAAATGATTGGTAGAAATGACCATTGCATGGAGTTGGAAGACCCACCATCTTCCCTATCTTCTATCATCTATCCCCCCTTCTCTTCTCATCTCCCCTTATCCCATCCCTTTCTTCTCATTTTTCTCAAGGGTGAGATAAGATTTTTATTTATATTTATATAATTAAAAAAAAAGGACCAGTCATCCCCAAAGAAGTAGAGCAAAGCTTAGGGACCCATCTTGAGTCTTATTTATGTAGATAAAGCCATGTGTTGATCCCCTCAATTTTAGAGATCAAGAAATGGAGGCCCAGAAGGGTGGCTTGTCCAGGGCCTCGGATGCCATTAGAGGGGCTGGACAGGCCCAGGACTCTCTCTCCTCACCTGCCCTGCTCTCCAAAGTCTCCAGAGACTCTCTCCTGAGAGGACTGTATAGTTTCTGGAGAGGTTGCTAGGGAGTCCTTCACATATTATCTCCCCCCATTAGTTTGGGAGCCTGCCCTGGCCCCTTTCCACTGCTTCTCCCCCTTGGGGGGTCTCTAACTGATTCGTCACAAGGAGGACCCGGGATCCTTATAGCAAACATCCCTCAGCATCATCTCCCCTCTCAGATTCAGAAGGAGCATCCTTGAAGTGATGGAAAGGGGCACCATGAGCACCACCAAGACCATGCCTTGGTGAGATGCCCACCAACAGTGTGATGCCCTGTGGGTGGCCCAGGAATCTCTTCTCCTACCATCTTCCTGGCTTTCCTCTTTGACTCCCAAAAACTCTTCTAGGATCCCAGATTTTGAGCTAGAAGGGCTATTGGAGAACTTCAAGTCCAACCCTCCCCTTTCAAAAGTATGGAAGGGTAAGGGACTTGCCCAGGGTCACCCAGCTAGTAAGTAATGGGCCTGGTTTGCAGGAAGCCTTCAGAACTGCAAGTCAAAGGTCTTGTATATAGTAAGAGCTTAATAAAAGCTCTCCTCCCAGTCTTCCTCACCTACCCCTTCTGGAATCCCCAGCCTTCTACAGCCCAACTCACACACCCTTTTCCTTCTCTGGGTGACTTATCCAGCCCAGTAAGATGGAAGGTCCTGGAGGACAGGGACTGTTCCTCTAGTCTTTGGCTCCCCACTGCCCAGCATAGGTAGAGTAGCCTAGTATAGAGTAACCTGGAATATAGTAGGCTCTGATTTACCCTCAGATGAATTGAATTATTGAATCGATAAAACCATCCTCTCAGATCCACAAAGTCAAAGAATTCTCAAGTTTTTCTTCAGGTCAGATCTCAGGTCAGATCTGAGAGTAAAGCTACAATTTCAATCAACTGTTGTAGTATTGTGGACTTGGGGTCAGAAGGGACGAAGATTTGAGTCTCACCACTGACAGCTGTTTGACCATAGGCAAGTCTCCATCAAGAAAACAGGGGCCCCCTCTACCACAAAGGAGAGTGATGGTTATTCTTCTCCTGGCCCATGCTCCTCATATCCCAGTGACCCACCCAAGGCATGTATTCTCCACCCTCCATCACTCGATTCTTTATTCCCAGTCTCCTCCACACTCACCCCAAAGTTTCAATATCATCCCATCCTTCCACTGTGCCCTCTGAAATGCATATTCCATACATAACAAGCTTCCCTTCATCTTCAATAATTTCCTCTCCCCCTTCTTCCATCTACTAGATGTTACTGAACCCCCCAAGACCTAGCCTCCGGGAGAGAGTTCAGAGGCAGCTGCGAGGGTGGAGCAGACTGCTCAGGGAAGAGACTTGGAGTGAAGCGGCTTTGCTTCAGGGTTTGGGGTACCATTCTTATAGGGTTCTAGTAAGGGAGGATAGCCTAAATCTAATGACCTTCTTCATTAACATATTGATATCATCTCAAAATCACCAATCTCATCTTTTTTTTTGTTTTAGTTTTTTGCAAGGCAATGGGGTTAAGTGACTTGCCCAAGGCCACACAGCTAGGTCATTATGAAGTGTCTGAGGCCAGATTTGAACTCAGGTCCTCCTGACTCCAGGGCTGGTGCTCTATCCACTGTGCCACCTAGCTGCCCCCCACCAACCTCATCTTAAGAATGCCTTAGCATGATCTTTCTCCAGTTTTACTGCATATTTTTGCAGATTTTATCTGTCCCTTGCAAACTGAGACTTGTTTCCTGGGGCCTAGCTGGCTTCTCTTAATTTAGTTTATAGTCTCCCCATGTGGTTTCAATTCCTTTAGGAGGCAGTATTGACCTTCTTACACTCTGAGCTCCTATTTCCTATTTATTATTATCTTTTACTGGCCACTTCCGTACTGCCTATACTTACTGGTGCCATGGTTGGGGGACCATAACAAGATACAATATGAAGACACCTCCACTCTGACTTGTGAGGTGTGCGCGTGTATGGTGGGGGGGAGAGGCCAATGTTCTTGGCACTCCTGCATACTCTGAAAATGTGACAACTCAAGAAAACAGGTTCAATTGTGTTCGGGGTAACTGGATCACTCACTCCTCCTGGATACTCCTCTCTAGGTTTTCAGGATCCTTCCCCTGCCCCGTCCCCCCTCCCCAATTCTCTCTGTCTCCTTTGCAGGATTCTCCTCCAGATCATAGGTGTCCCTCTGGGTCCTGTCCTGGGGCCTCTTCTCCTCCTCCTCCTCCACACAGTTCATCTTGGTGACCTCATCAGCAACCATGGATTCAATGGCCATCTTTATCAAATCTGTCCCTCCTGCTCCAAACTCTCTGTTGACACATTTTCAATGGTCTTTCAGATATCTAGATGTCCCAGGGTCCTCTTAAACTCAAAACTGAACTCATTATCTTCCCCCTTAAACCATCTCCTCCTCTCTTCTCTATTACTATAAAGGACATAAGCACCTTCCCAGGCCCTCAGGTTCAAAACCTAGGAAACTCCTCCCCATGTCTCAGTCCCCACATCTTCTCTCTTACCAAGCCTCTCCATTTCACCTCTGCAGCCTCACCTGAGTAGACCCCCTTCTTTCCTGTGCTACTGTCCTCACACTGGGGCAGACCCTCATCACCTCACACCTGGACTATTACAATGTCCTGCTGAGGGACTGACCAAGTCTCACCCCACTCTGTTCCACCCTCCATTCAGTCACCAACATGTTCTTCCTAATGTATAGGTATGGTCATGGCAAGAAACTCCAGTGGCTCCCTATGACCTCCAGAATCTAATACAAAATCCTCTGTTTGGCTTCCAAAGCTTCTTATAACTTGGCCCTCCTACCTTTCCAGGCTCCATGCACCTTCCTTTCTTCAGTCTGTTGTTGTTTGTCCTTTGTGGTCCAAGAAGACCAAGACATCAGGGAGGGGATGCCATAATAAGCAAGTGAACTGGATTGCAGCGAGGGCAGTTATGCTAAGACCCCAGTCTCACTTTTTCTTCCAGAGCCATCTGTGTCCAGTGACCAAATAGGAATCAAGACAATTGGAGATGGCCCTCGATGTGGGGCAATCAGGATTAAGTGACTTGCTCAAAGTCACACAGCTAGTAAGTGGCAAGTGTCTGAGGCTGGATTTGAAGTGAGGGCCTTCAGATTTCAAGGTCGCTGCACCACGTGGCTCCTCAATTCAGTGACTCCAGCCTCCTGGCTGTTGCCACAAACAAAACCCTTCATCCCCCAAGCCTCTTTCTCCTCCCTCCAGCTATTGATTTCCTGGGTTTCCTACTAAAATTCCACCTTCTACCGGAAGTGTTTCTCAATCCCTCGGAATTCTAGATTCTTCCCTCTGTTAACTATTTCCTATTTGCATTTGTTTACTTCTTATCTCTCCCTTTAAATTGTAAATGCTGGGATAGCAGAGTCTGTCTTTCATCTCTTTTGGCATTTTATCAGCCTCCTTATCCTCATGAGTCTTGTTTCCAAGAAGACAACCCGAGGGGGATTGTGACTAGTGGGTTAATTGGATTTAAGCCAGGTAGAGTGGTCCAGTCATGCTGTCTTCCTGAGTCACGGAAGTCCATTGGCCAGGCAAAAGCCCAGACCACTAGCTATAGTTCAGGGCATGGCCTTGGCAGCTTCAGCGGGTGACCTAGCTCAGGTACTCCATGGTGCCCGCTCCACTTGCCTTTGTGGACATTGGAATAATTCAAAAAAATGGGGATAAAAAATACAAGGTGCCCCAAAACTTCCTGCAACTTTAATAGCTTCAAATTTAAAGCTGTAGTCTTACGAAAACAGCATTTAAAAGGTTAAGTATATAAGCTCTCAAGTACGTTTCTTATTGAAATTAAACTTCAACACCATCTTGCTTTATACATCACTCTAGTAGAATATTGTACATGTACAATGTAAATACATCATAACTGTCTAAAGATCCTGCAAGGAGGAGACGAGACCACACACACACACACACACACAGACACACAGACACATACATACAGACACACACACAGACACACAGACACACACATACACACAGACACAGACACAGGAAACACAATCCAGGTAAAATCTTGACCACAAGAAAGTGTTGCCCAGAAAGCACTATAGACACAATTGACAATGGTAAGGACTCCTTCTTTTCCTGAAAAAGTTGTCATTCAAACTTCACAGAATTAAATAAATGTGAAAAATGTAAATACTTCAACTTTCAAAGGTTGGCGGTGAAGTTCATCCTTCCGAAGTTAGCGGTTTAATAACCGTCCCCAGACTTTTGAGACACTCGGAGCTTGTGTCCCCTCCCTTTAAAGGAGCCAGCAAGGCGCCAATGAGAGCATAAATGGAAAAGGCATTGAAATGTGCAATATTGCCGAAGTGTCAGCTCCTTATTGGATGAGTCACTTTGGGGGATGGTGGGGCTTTCCACCCCACAGCGGTATTTTGCAAGATTGGGGGAATAATGGCTTTTTGGACACCTCTCGGCCAGAGGGGCTTCTCCCTTCCTCTCTGTCTGGGCATTCAAAGCCCCTTTGCCATCCCCCCCTCCCTCTTAGGACCCCCAGTCTCGGTGCCCAGGGCTCTTGGCCTCTCCCAGGTGCTGGAGGTCTGCTCCGGCTCCTCTCCCGGACTAGACCACAGGCCCCTGGGGAGACCCTCACACAGCTGTGGGGTTCCACCGGAGAGCTGTGGGGCTTTGCCCGGCCTTGGGGGGTCCACCTCGGGCGGGGCTGCCGTTCCCACCGGACCCGGGCTTCCCAGGATTTCCATGATTCAGTATTTTGGAGGAATTTGTGATCCCCAGATGGAATCACTCCCCAGCGCCTCCCTCGCCTCTCTGTGCGGTGGAACAAGGGGTCGGGGTCTTTGGGGGGGTCCGCCTCTGGATCTTCAAGGGGAGGGTGGCCGGGCTCCCCCAGCTAGCGCGTGCCTGAGGCTGGACTTGAACTCGGGTCCTCCTGCTCCAGGGGCCCAGCGGCTCCCACGTGTGGAAGGATAGCGGGGCGGGGCCTGCCTGGGGGCGGGGCCAGAGGGAGACTTCCGCTTCTGTCCTTTTCTCTTAAAGGGAGGGGTGGGGGAGGGGCGCCTGCACGGCCCTCCCGGTGTGGGGAGGCCTCCCAGGCGGAGAGCGGGGCGCGGGCAGGGAGGCCGTGAGAATCCTCGCTGCGGGCTCTGATTGGCCGAGCTTTCCACACCAGCCAATCACCGTGCTGCCCTCCCGGCTCCGCCCTCTGCCGCCGCGAGGTGTGTGTGGAGGGGAAACCTCGTGACGATTGGCGAGTGCGATGGTGAAGCGAACCAATCAGCTCTCGGGATTCTCCCGGTTTTATCTCCTCCCTCCCTCCGTCCTTTGAGTCTAGCTGTCCCGACGCAGCATGAGCGGGACCCTGATTGGCTGGAGCGGCTGCCCTCGGCCAATCCGAGTGTCGACCGTGGGTTTTGTCCCTCGGCCGAGGGGAGGAGGGGGTCAAAATCAATAGCCGAACCCGATTGGTCGGAAGGGCGACCGTTAGCCAATCATCTCTCGCACCGAGACCAGCTCCCCTCCCCCTTCCCCGGGATGCACGACCCGGGCCCCGAGAAGGGGGCGGGGCGGAAGGGGAAGCCGCGCGGTGATTGGGCGGAGCGGCGGCCCTCCGGGCCGGGCGGGGCGGGAGGCGCGCGGCGGGGCTGCGGCATGGAGGCGCCGGGCGGCCCCGGGGAGGCCCGCGGCGCGGCGGCGGGGCCGGGCCGGAGCGTGTACTTGGACTACAACGCCACCACCCCGCCCGAGCCCGAGGTCGTGGAGGCCGTGACCGAGGCGCTGCGCGAGGCCTGGGGGAACCCCAGCAGCGCCTACCCGGCAGGTGAGCCTGCAGCCCGGGCCCCGGGGCCTTGGCCTTGGCCCCCGGGGGCGCCCGAGGCTGCCCCCTGCCCCCGAGCCCAGGCGCCCCAAGGGGCAGGTGTGCCCCCGGGCCCGGGCCGCTCCCCGCCCGCAGCCGCAGGACGCCTGGTTCTGAGGGAAAGGCCAGTAGAACCCGGAGTTCCAGACAGCGGCCTGGGCAGCGCTGCCCGCCGGGCTCCGGGTCACGGCCACGGCCAGGCGCCCGCGCGCCCCCTGGTCCGGGCAGCTCCCGGCCACGGCCAAGGCCAGGCGCCCGGGCTCCCCCTGGTCGGGGCAGCCGCCCCTGGTCTGGGCAGCTCCCGGGTCACGGCCACGGCCAGGCGCCCGCGCGCCCCCTGGTCCTGGCAGCTCCCGGGTCACGGCCAAGGCCAGGTGCTCGTGCGCCCCCGGGTCACGGCCAAGGCCAGGCGCCCGCGCGCCCCCTGGTCCGGGCAGCCGCCCCGGGTCACGGCCAAGGCCAGGCGCCCGCGCACCCTCCAGCCCGGGCAGCCGCCGGCTGTGGTTCCCCTGTGGTCTTCACTGGCTGCACCTGGGAATGGCCCGAAGGCCAAGCCCTGCTCTCGGGCGGGGGTGAGCGTGGCCGGAGCCTTGGCTGGCCAAGGGGGGCCGACCCCAAGGGGCTGCGGGTTTCCGACCTCTTCTGCTTAGCTCGGTTGCTCTTGACTCAGTGCAACAGCACCGTTTTTCGTCCTTCACCTGCAGCTGTGTCCAGAGGAGCATCCCAGCCCCTGGATCCCCATCGCCTGGCCTTGCCCTCATCACTCAGTGGCTTCCTCCAGGGCCCTCTGGAGCACCCTTGGGATGACCAGATGTGATACTGAAAGGGTCACCTTAGGCCACACAGAGTCTATCCCTGAGAATTACTTTAAATGCTTTTAATTTGTCTTCTTCTGGCAACGGTGAGTGATTTTTTAAACTGATTTTTTGATTTTTGAAGGCAGAAAGGCCAAGGACATCGTAAATGCAGCCCGAGCAAACCTGGCAAAGATGGTTGGTGGAAAGCCCCAGGATATTATTTTTACTTCAGGGGGAACAGAGGTAAGGGCTTTAAACACAGCCCCACTTTCTCTGAGAATTCAGTGCAGTCAAGAGTGAGATAATGAGGTAAGCAACAAACAATTAGGAAATTTCTAGTGTGTGCCAAGCCCTGGCTTCCTGGAGCTTACAGTCTGATAAAGGGATAAGACCCATCCTGTAGCATATGTTAGGGGCTGGCTTTATAGGATGAGGGGAGGATGGGAGGGCGCTAAGGAAACAGCAGCAGCTTGGGGAGAGTGTGGAGTGGAGAGGAGACTGGTCCAAGGGCCTGTGCCTCGGCTTCCTCTTCATCAAAGCGGGAGGGCATGGACTGGATGACCTGCTGGGTTGTGCAGTCACATCTTCTCCCTGAGCCTTGGTTTTCTCCTCTGTCAGATGACCACAGGTGGCCTTTAGAGTCCCTTTGAGGTTGAAGCCCAGGGTCCGGAGTGATTTTCAACAGTAAATGAACTTTGCATTGGGAGAGTTTCATGACTTGTCTGGTCCTCTGGCCTTTTGACAGGCAAACAACTTGGTGATCCATTCCACCATGAGACTGTTTGAAGAAAGCCAGCGGGCCGAAGGGGACCGGCCAGCCGAGCAGCAGCCTGGCCTGGTCTTTGGGCTCAAGCCACACTTCATCACCTGTACGGTGGAGCACGACTCCATCCGGCTACCCCTGGAACACCTTGTGAGAGAAGGCATGGCAGGTGAGCAGCAGCTGAGGTCATAGGGATGCTTGGCTGGCCTCCTTTCAGGCTTTAAATAGCTGCACACCCTCCTTGCCAGACACCCTAACCCTCTGGCTCTTCTTCTTTCCATGCCTTTGAACAAGCTCTCCTTCCCCCAGAACTCCCAGTTTCCTTCCAAGCTCCTCAAAGGTTCCACCTCATACCTGAGGTACACCCTGGTTTTCTTCCTCTCTGCACGTGTCCCTGGTGTCAGCTCCTGGAAGGTAGGGCCTGGTGTGAGTCCCCATTCCCAGTATTGTGTTTAGCTGATAGCAGGCCCCTAATAAAGGTTTTTTGATGGATAGATGGACTGTTGTCACAAATGGCCTGAGGGACAGCTGGCTTAGGCTAACAGTAAGGGGCAGCCCCAGCTGGGCCAAGCCGCCCCAGACCTACCTGGTCCCTTGTCCAGACGCTAGGTGAGGCAGGTCCACACACAGTCAATCATAGAGGCCTGGAGGGATGCGACTTCCCAGGAGATGACCAGGGGACCGGGAGCTGCAGGAGTTCAGTGCTGGAGGCCAGAGAGGAAGGAGGTCAGCTGACTGGGAATCATTGGAAGAGTCTCCTTGAAGCGATCAGGGTGGGCAGGGGTAGGAGGAACCACATCTTAGGGTGCAAAGGGGTGACGGACCCTCGGGCCAGAGCTCTCGACTGTTCCCTTCTCAGCCCTTGATGACCTCATCTGTAAAATAAAGGGCTGAGAACAGGTTGGCTCCAGGTTTCCTCCAGGTCTGGCTGGTGTCAGTAAGACCGGTGAGGAGGGCATGCAGGCCCTCTGAGGTGTGTGGTGCAGAAGGCCTGGCCTGGGCTGGAGAAGGGCTTGTGGCCACCAAAGGTATCTCTGAGGAGGACCTGCCAGGACTGTCCCCTGGTGGTTGTAGAGAAGGAAGGAGAAGGCCAGGCTGTGGTGTCAGAGGTCATGAGCTGCAGTGACTGGACAGTGATGGGGTCTCTGGCAGGTGACAAAGTTGAGCGGGAAGTTAGTGAGATGTGTACAGATCGGGATGTGGTAAGCGAGCCCACACCAGAAGGCAGCAGGAGGTGGTCTGCAAAGTGCTGGGGGTCTAAGAAAGGTCCTGGTGGCCCCTGCTTTCCAGGACAGTACCTTGGGGCCTCCCCTCCACACTCATCAGCCATATGGGTTTTGTCAGAAATAGTAAGTTCTTCCCTGAATCTGGTTCTTTCCTTTATGTCTTGCTTTTTTTAGCTTGTGAAAATTATTTTAATATAATTAGATCTCTTTTAGTTTCCTTTAATTCCATTTCTATCTTTCCACAACTATGATAGATAGAATCCAAGTGCAACTGATTTTTCATAACTTAACAATAGTTGACATTTTTGGATTTAAACCTCTTGGAATTTATTGCAGTATGAGGTGAAAGCTGGGGTTTAACCTCCTTTTGCCATTCAACTGTCTGGTTTTCTTGCCAATTTTTGTTAAATATTGATTTCTTTTCTCATGGTTTTATGATCTTGAATTGCTCAAAGGCTGATTAAAACATTCCTCAGGGGTCCCTTCATGTCCCACATTTGACACAGTTCATTAAACTTTCCTTGAATGAACCTGTTGAAGAAGCTGCCAGTTCCTATGAAACATTTCTTTTATTTGTTCATTCATTCATTCAACTATTTAATGAAGCATGTGCAGAGCACCTGACGGGTGCAGGAGATGTTTGGGGCATACGCAGGATGAAGCCTCCACTCAAACGGAGCCTGGAACATATTGGCTGCTTAACTGACTCATTTTCTTGAGCCTTGAAGGGATGCTGAAGATCAGCAGGTCAAACCCCCTTGAGGCAGCCTGGATAGCATGGTACCAAAGATGGTGACGTCGCCAGTTGCTTTAGAGAGCAATGCCATGACCCAATGCCATATGGCAACAGTTGTTAGTAGCGGGGGAAGAAAGGGAAGGCAAGGCCTCCCCTTGAAAGTAGGATTTGAAGCAGGCTTTAAAAGCAAAGTCCCAGGATCGACAGCAAGGTGCCTCAGAGAGACAGAGCCCCTCGGGTGCTGTGGGCAGAGGCCACTCAGAAGAGAGGTCAGGCCAAGTGAGCAAGGAGATCCGGATGAGCTCACACTTCATTTGGTAGGCAGTAGGGATGGACAGGGACAGAACAGGACTGGCTGTGTCTGCATGAGACGGATGATCAGGACATTAACTTTGACTCTTGGGTCATCTTATCACAGACGTCACCTTTGTCCCCGTGTCTCAGCTGAATGGTCAAGCAGAAGCTGACGATGTCCTTGCGGCCGTCCGACCCACCACCTGTCTTGTGACCATCATGCTGGCCAATAATGAGACTGGCATTATCATGGTAAGATATGGTTCTGTGAGAATGATTCAGGGAAGGAGACTTTCCCTCCATGTCCCTCTGCATCTGATGTCCCTCACCTCCATCAGGAGACAGCTCTGGAATCATGGTGCTGGTCAGAGATAGCCACTTTCTATGTGGTTTCTCTTTACAGTGTTATTGCTATTGAGTTGGCTCTGCATCCTTGGTTTTTCAGAAACTGCCTCCTTCATTAGTTCTTTGCACATGTGTTTCCATCTCTTGATCAGCCCTTTCCCAATGGATGGGCTTCCCTCAGGTCCTGGTTCTTGGCCACCATAAACAAAGCTGCTATGAACACTCTTGTGTCTGTGGGTCCTCTTCTTCTTCCTTATGTCTTTGGGGGATTGAGCTTAGTCCTGGCGTCCCTTGGGTGACCCAGTGACACTGCCTAGTGAACAGCAGGTACCTAATACACGTTGACTGACCGACTGACCTGTTGTCTGAGTGGAGCCTCAACAGCTCCTCTAGCCTGTGTCCATGCTCCTGGTCCTGATGATGTCAGCCGTCCTCCATTTCTTGATCGACTTTGCTGATCTGATTGATGTGAAGTGGGGCCTTAGAGAAGTTTTAATCTGCATTTCTCTTAATTATTAGTGATTTGTCCCTGTTCATATCCTTTGACCATGTAGTTACTGGATGATGGCTCTTATTTTTGTAAATTTAGGTAAAATTTTGTAAATTTTTTAGACATAATAATAGTTAGCATTTGTGTGGTACTTACCAATATTTTCTCATTTTTTCTTCACAGTGACCCTCCAACATCCCCATTTTATAGATAAGGAAATAGACTGAGGTGAAGTGACTTGCCTGGGTCTGAGGTCACATTTGAACTCGGGTCTTCCTGAAAGGGCTTTATCCACTGGGCCACCTCGATGCCCCTATCTTAGAAATGATTTTAACAGAGAAATTTACTGGAAAGACTTTTTTTTTTCCTCCGGTAATTTTAGTTGCATTGATTTTGTTTATATCAAACCTATTTAATTCTGTGCAACTCAAATATTCCATTTTTATCTTTCTTCAACCCTAATTCCAAGGTTCTTTATATATGTTTGATTACAACTCTTCTGCAATAAATAGTTCCAAAGTTTAATTTCTCCTTTGCTGCTCTAATCCGTTTATGATGTGATCTTTTACATTTAATTCATGTATAGGTTAGAATGTATCTTAATTTGGGTTGGGAGATGTTGGCCTGGACCTAATTTCTGCCAGTCTGCTTTCTGGTTTTCCCAGGAGTTTTTGTCCAGTGGTTGCTTTCAAGGGCAGCTAGGTGGTGCAGTGATAGAGCCAGCCCTGGAGTCAAGAAGACCTGAATTCAAGTTTGACCTCAGATACTAAATTTCCTAGCTGTGTGACCTTGGACAAGTCATAACCCCATTGCCTTACCAAAAAAAAAAAACTCCAAATAAACAATGATTGTTTTCATCCATTTCTTAGGAGACAAAGCAGTAAAGTCCAATCCACTCTTACTTCTCATCCTAGCCCATACCTGAAATCAGTCGCCGGATCAAAGCCCTGAACCAGACCCGGGTGGCCTCTGGCCTGCCAGGCATTTTGGTGCACACAGACGCAGCCCAGGCTTTGGGGAAGAGGCGAGTGGACGTGCAGGACCTGGGGGTGGATTATTTGACCATTGTTGGCCACAAGGTAAGGTTTCCTCCCTGGCTGCACTTGAGGCCCTTGGCCCCAGTTACAGATAGGCTCAGCTTTGGCCTCATCCATGTAGTCACACTGTAAACAAATTCAATGGAGGTGGAGTTCTGTACTCCCTAATTTAAACATAATTGGAGCTGAGAGAACATTCTGGTTTTTTTAAATCACCTTTTTTTATGTGGTAATTAGAAAGGGAAAACCCATGCTGACAATCCAGCTTTCTACTTCTTCCTCTTTGAGCCCCTTTGGTCTATTATTTTATTAATTGATCAGAACTAGCCTGGGATTTGGCATCTCAGAATCTCAGTTGGAGATTTTGTGACTGAACTTAAAAGTAGAGAGAATCTGGGCTTTTCCCCTTCACAGTGGCACCAGGATAAGATCATGCCCCTGAGACCATGACCTTAAGGTTGAAAGAACCTTGAAAGACTCAGGCCCTGAGGTGGGATGAGAGTCCCGTTAAAAGCTGAATGACTGACACTGATAGAAACCTTGCACAGTGGTCATGGGGTGGGAGGTACAGAAGAGGACACTGAGGGTCCAGGAGCATCTGGACAAGTGTACCCTGTTTGGGAACATTCATTTCATAATGTTCATGTTCATAATGTCTCACAAAGTTCATAAACTATCATAGTACCATTTTAAGCCCTTCCATGTTGGTCACTGAATGTGGAGAGAGTGGTAATACTCCAGTGCCCTCCAGGATCCACTGTGGAGAGCACAAGCCTGGAGGCTGATGCCCAGGGCCCAGGAAAGGAGGAGACTGGGAACCTCAGGGATGTTCCTAACTTAGGCAACAAGATATTTTTGTTTTGTAATATCCCCTGTGGGTATTGAGTTTAAAGTTACAGCATCCTCAAATTAATCCCCAAATCCCCAACCCAACCCTGAACTGGACCAGAATTCTTTGGATTGCACAAGACATGGAGTCAGATCCCAACCCACCCAGGACCCTGGGCAAGTCACTTAGACTGTCTGGGTCTTGGTGAAGTCTCTTCTACTGATACCCTGGTTATTCATCCAGCACTTTTAGAAGGGGGAGAGAGGGAGAGAGAGAGAGAGAACAAAGGGACAATGAGGAGAGGAGGAGGAAGTCCTTCACTGGTCCTCCTAGGCCTGCTTGCTGTTGAAGTCATCTTCCTCTGCCCAGAGCCCCGTTGGGTCACTGTACTCTCTCTGGGGGGTTGGGGAGAGACAGAACTGGGGACCCCAGTGACCCTGAGGGTGTTTTCTCAGGGGGCCCCTTACCCTGAGTGGGAGCCCTGCTGTGCTCTGCTCAGTTGTCACTCATGGATGATTAGGTCATGACTGACCTGTTTGATTTTGCAAATCAACCCTGAGGATTCTTCTTGTGTCCAGCACATTCCTAGACATGGGAAAAAAATCCACTTTTATTTAGAATTCTGGTTTAAAGGACTCTTGTTTTCTAATAGCAATAACTCAGGAGGAGATTAGGAATGGATTGCGTCTGGGACTTGTGTTTCCTTCTGGCTTTCCCACTGGGACCAATCCTGCATCGAGAATGGGTTGAGCTACTTCCTACCTTGTTTCTCTGCCTCAGTCCATCCTACAAACCTCCAGTTGATCTGCTTTTGAGTCTTCCCCTTTCAAAGCAAATATTTGAGTCAAGCTGTGCAAAGCCCCTAGGAAGAAGGGCAGGCTTTCCTGACCCCGTGCTGGAAGCTTCCACAAACTGTGTCCCCCCAGGTCCTCTAGAGGAGCCCCAGCTCCCCCAGCCACCTGCCTCTGGAGCCAGCCCATTCCAGGGTTGGACAGCTGCTGCTATTCTGCCCAGCTTCAGTGCCTTCTCTGGAAACAAACCTTGATGCCTTTCCTTAAGGATGGCATCCAACCCCCAGGAACCTCCCAACGCTGGCTGCCCAGGCCAGAGCAGGAGTCCATCCCCCCACCTCCTCAGCTTTCTGGGCTGCCATGGCTGCAAGAGACTGAGTTGCTGCTGGCCCGGGCCCCCCACCTCCCCCAGGTTTGATTTAGTTGTTTGTTCCAAGGGAAAACTTGACATTTGTGTCTTTTAAATCTCAATTCATTTGAAGAGAGGCAATGGAGTCGACTGGTTCTGTGTGGATCTTGCGCTGACATGATTATTTCTGTGGTTTTTCCGCTACAATGGGGGCTCCTCAAGGGGAGCAGGTTTTTTTCCTTGAACTTGTTATATCTTAGTGACATATAGGAAGCATTTAATAAATGATGGCTGGCAGACCAACTGGCTTTGGAATCAGAATTCCTGGTGTAAGCCCTCCCCCAGTCACGTGCTGGCAGTGGGAATCTGGGCAAGTCCCTCAGTCCCTGGGGGCTCCTATACTTGGCAGAGGAGGTTGATGTACCTGGGCAGAGGGGCTCATGTCCCTGAGTAGAATGGGCATCTGCCTGGCCAGAGCAATTTTTCACCCCCCAGGTTGCTATGCTGATGAAATCCTAAGTCTGATTAGAAAGAAGTAATTGCAAAATCACCAACATTCACCTCATTTGATCTGCCCCAGTGTTCTTCAGCCTCTGCCTCCGGCTGTTCACTGTCCTTCCTGGGTTGGTGTTTGCACATTGGATCATGAGCAGAGCCAGGATAGCAACTGACTGCAAGGTTCTAAAATTTTCAAAACATTTCAGATCCTTCCATTTTGAACTTCCCAACCTCCCCATAAGTGGGGGGGGGGGCACAGGCTCTATATTGATCCCCATTTCACGGATGAGGAAACCGGGGCTTGTCCAGCATCACTCAGATGGGAAGGGTCTTGGCTGCCTGTCCAGCCCTGAGGCTCATCTGTGCCGAAACACCACCAACTGCACTCCCTGGGACACTCTTGGAGACATTCTTTCAAGTCCACATTGATCCATTGGTCACTCCCCTTTAGGTCATTCAAAAAGTTTTACTAAACCTAATTCTGTGATGGTTTTGGCCCAACCTTCATCTTCTCCATAAGGTCAGTATCCAAGATTTTGGAAAATACTTTGGTTAACTCCAACTAAACTGTATGACACCTCCCTGAACCACAAGTCTCCCAAATTGTGAAGAGGAAATGAGTTAAACTTCCTCCCCTACTCCCCACTAGCCATCCTTTCAGTAACCCCTTTCAGAATTTTCCCTGGCATGGAAGTACCATTCTGGTCTGTGGTTTACAGACTTTCTCTCTTTTAATTGGGAGCCCCCTTGCTCTTCTTCAGCCCTGTGGCCCCCCTTCCTTCTTCCTGTGCTTCCCCAGACCACACCTGGTGGCCTAGCCGGCTCATCCATCAATCCCCAGCACCAGAGGATGAGGTTCTGCCGCGGTGCCGGGGAGGAGGGAAGGTGGTGTCACCCACTCAGTGTCCTCACTTACACTAGGCAACAATTGCTTGCTCTCCTTCCCAAGCCAAAAATCATTCTCTTTGGCAGAAGAAAAGGAAGCAAAATTATTGAGCTTTTAGTCCCCAGCGAAATAATTGTTTCCATTTGTATCTCTGGCATTCTTGTCTTTGGGGATTGCTTTCCCTGGTGATTTTAGACCATGGTATTCTCCTTGTGATCTCACTCTTCCATAATGTGGGGGAGCTCCTCTCTCAAAAACTCTTTAAGGTGGAGTTTTCAGGCCCCCACCGCAGCCCCTAGGCCTATCATTTCCACCCCAGAGATCAATATTTCATCCTTAGGGAGACTCAGATCCTCAAGAGAATTTCCCACTAGTGATATTTTGACTACTGACAGCTTGTCTTCTGGCAGAGAGAGGGGACCGAGACCAGGAAAGTGGGAGGCACCCCATCCCAGTCCTCCAGGGATGGCATGGGCCGCTTCTCTGGCTGTGCCTCGGCCTGCCTTCTCAGCTCCAGGAGGGTGACTGGGATTTCTGGCATGTGGGGCTGTGGAGCTGCAGGGATGCTGGGATGTGCATTAGTAACCCTGGCACCTTGCCCTCCTAGTTCTACGGCCCCCGCATTGGAGCGCTCTACGTGCGTGGCCTGGGCGTCGTCACCCCACTGCGACCCATGCTCTTTGGAGGCGGCCAGGAATGGAACTTCCGACCAGGGTGAGGCTGGGCAACTTCCTCAGGGGTCTGGGGGCCTTTCTCAGACCTAGTTTTTCAGACCTACTTTGACGTCTTGTTTTCCCTCCTACCCCCTATATCATCCTCTTTGACCCCCTCTCCCCCTGGTCATTTTTCTGTAGCTGTGTAGTGTCCTCTGCTCTGTTCTCAGTTGGCCTGGCTTCCTTCAAGTCCTGCCACAAAATTCAGCAGCTTGGCCTCCCCAGGGAATCAGCCTTGGAATAAAAAGAAGGAATTCACAATTTTACAGAGGTTCTCATGGTGAATCAGGAACCAAGCTGCTGCCCACCTCCCGATGGGTGGAGGGTGCAGAATGAGGGATCTGTTTTGGACATGGCCAAGGGGAGCAGGTCTTTCTTGAGTGTGCATATTTCATTTATTTGTTTATTTATTTATTTTACTCCAATTGATATCTTTTTATTTTTCCATTTACATGTTATGAAAGTCTTTCAACATTCATCCATATGCATATGCATAATTTAAAGTGAAAATTTCCTTCCATCCTCAGCATGGAACAGACTGGTGAACATTATACATAGACATTTGTGTTTAACAGAGCAGATTTGTTTTAAAAGAGTTTTGATTTTTTTTTTTTAATGAGAGCACAAGAAGGTGGAAAAGAAGATAAATGCTTGCTAAATGGTTTTTAGTTAAATCAAATAAAAGAGCTGTTCAGTTTCCTAGATTTGAGCCAGTCCCTGTTTCTTTCGCCTACTCAATTGTGGGCCTAGCTTGTTCATGCATCCCCTCTCTCTGCCTCTTCTTCCCCAGATTTCCCTGAAAAGAAATCACATTTTCCTTCTCTAGGCCCTCCCATTTTTTCCCACCTTATACCTTCTTACCTACTTACTGCTACTGAGAGATCCTTTAACAAAGAAAGTACTTCCCAATACTAGAGAGAAAAGGACCGAATTGCAAATGTCTTCCTGAGATGTTGTTTTAACATGAACACATTTCAAATATGTCAACAAGAGACACGGTCCGGCAGCAGCTCCTCTCCTGGGTGCAGTGGGGGGGGGCATAAAGACAGAGGGATGGGTGCTCACAGAGTAGTCAGAGGAGGCCTGGGCGAGCAGGATTGTGCCAGCCCTGCCATGGACTGACCTTGCCTGCCTTGACCTGGTCCATGGATGGTAGTGTATTGGCCCCACAGAGCTGCAGACTGAGGATCTTGACTTTGACTGGTGTGTGATCACACATTAACTTAATGTAAACTTCATCCAAAGGCACCATTCTCCTAGAACTAAACATCATTGACTCGGGAAGGCTGTCTGTAATCTCACGGGGAACTGAATATTGAATCCATCCTCTCTTTCAGGACCGAGAATACTCCCATGATTGCTGGGCTTGGCAAGGTGAGGCTTCAGGAGACTCCCCCCAGTGCCTCTTGACCTTGGAAACCCACCTTGATGGGCAGCCGGCCTCTGGTGCCATAGCATGAGAGGACCTGTTGGAGTGGCCCAAGGAATGCTAGATGATGTTACTGGAACCAAGGGATTTCATCACCGTTTGTTGAGTTGATTTGAATGGTGTTGACTGACTTGGTGTCAGCAGTTGTGTTAGCTAATTGGTCTGTTCTTCTTTTGCCCAGAGCCCTCTTAGGGCTGCCCTAAGGGGAGAGTCTTGAGATGCAGAAAGACCCCAGTCAGAGAATGTTTCCAGTCCTTTAAATGAAGAGTCCTGCCTCAGAAAGGACATATTTGTGTGTCTCTGTGTGTTTTATATAAAAATGAATTTCATTTCTCAATATTCCAGATAAGCATTAGAGTGGAGGTCAGGCAGACTCAGGAAGGCCACCACCGCTGCTGACCTTGGGGGGTTGCTTGGTCTGTGGGCTTTGCCCAGGGTCATTTATGATGCCAAAGTTTCGGCATATGTTAATTTAAAATCAGCTGCAAAATCATAATAGAGAAAAAACCTATGAGGGAGAGAAACCTCTGGACCAGGTTTACTCTTCACTTGATAATTTTCCATTCACAACCTCTAGAAAGAACATTTCCAGTTGGTGCAAACATGTGAGAGAGCAGGGGGG
The DNA here is from genome assembly GCF_037893015.1 of Macrotis lagotis. Classification (NCBI taxonomy): domain Eukaryota; kingdom Metazoa; phylum Chordata; class Mammalia; order Peramelemorphia; family Peramelidae; genus Macrotis; species Macrotis lagotis. Next base: position 11,700,326 of record NC_133663.1, on the reverse strand, counting down.
CTTACAGGGGGTGACCTAGCAGAATTCAACAAACATTGATAGGCACCTATTTGACCCAACGTTCACTTTACTTAGAAATGCTGTCAGTAAGGGCTCCCTACTTGCTTTGAAAACTTGTGAGATGTGAGGGTGCTTTGGGGGTTCTTTTATAAAATCACCTTTATTCTTAGTTGGTTATTTCTGTCATGTTGGTAAATTGATCACCACTTAAGTAAAAAGCACTTTGCTCATGGCCCCTGTGCAAGCAGCAGGTGGCAGAGTGCAGAAAAGTCAACCCCGGGGAACCCTGGTCAGTGGCAGGGTGGTGGGGCCTTCAGGCTGAGCCCTCAGCGCAGGCGCACAGGAAGGGTTCCAGGCTTAGGATCTGTCTCGTTGGAGAGTTTGCTCGTGATTGTCCTAAATAACACAGCTAATTGTGTGTGTGTGTGTGTGTGTGTAAGTGGGTGTGTGAAGATGGGTGTGGCAATGCCAGGACTTGAGCTGACTGATTCTTGACCTAGTTCTGAGAATTAGATTGGAATCTAATTAGCCACAGGGGAGATTACTTCTTCCTTCCTCCTTTCCATCTTTCCTCCCTCTCCCCTCTTTCTCTCCTTTTTTCCTTTCCTTCCTTCCTTCCCATCCTTCCTCCCTCTCTTCTTCCTCCTGTCCTCTCCTTCTTTCCTTCTTCCCTCTCTTCTTTCCATCCTTCCTCCCTTTGCTTTTGTCTTTTAAAAATTTAAACTTTTTAATTAATATCTTGTGTTTTGCTCTCTGCCCTTTCCACCTGAAATGTCTGCTTTTTTTTTTTTTTGGTTTTTGCAAGGCAATGGGTAAATGATTTGCCCAAGGTCACGCAGCTAGGTAGTTGTTTAAATGTCTGAGGTCACATTTGAACTCAAGTCATCCTGACTCCAGGACTGGTGCTCTATCCCTCTATCCACTGTGCCACCTAGCCACCCCCTGCCTGTCTTTTTTTTTTTTTTTTTTTTTTTAGATTTTTGCAAGGCAAATGGGTTAAGTGGCTTGCCCAAAGCCACACAGCTAGGTAATTATTAAGTGTCTGAGATTGGATTTGAACCCAGGTACTACTGACTCCAAGGCCAGTGCTTTATCCATTATGCCACCTAGCTGCCCTCTGCCTGTCTCTTTTAAAGAAAAATTGCTAATGTTTCTTCATTTTAAAATTAAGTAGAGGGTGATTTAGAACCTGGCCTGCGCACCCTAACTGAAAGGCAGGTAGGTGGTAGGAACAGAGGGCAGCCTTGTCCACCATCCTTTCTGTGTTTGTAGGCAGCAGAGTTGGTGAATAAGAACTGTGAGACCTATGAGAAGCACATGAAGAAAATTCGAGACTACCTGGAAGAGAGGTTACAAGTGAGTCCTGGCCTTAGGTGCCCCCAGCAATTGGAACAGGAGAGGAGAGGGGGCTGACTTGGTCCTGATTTGAAACACAGAAACTCATTACGGGGCCCATGAGTGGAATGAGCAGAGAGGGGAGACCATGAGGAGGGTAAAGTCGGAAGGCCAGGCCCCTGGTGGGTGTCCACTCAAGTCAGCGCTGCAGGCAGCGAGTTCCCTCCCACCCTGTTCCCTCCATCTGGAGATCCTCTACTTGGATGAGTGGGCTCCTGCTGGGGAGGCGGACTTCCTAGTTGAGTGTTTCTGGTTTGAGCTGAGAATTTTGGTTGTCTTTCTAGACTGTGTTTGAAAAGAAGAGGATCCACCTGAACAGTCTGTTCCCTGGCTCTGAACGGCTCTCCAATACCTGTAACTTTTCTATCAGTGGTCCCCATCTGCAAGGTAACCCCCACCCCATCCCCATCATTGCTCTCCACTGGGGTTCTGGTCTTACCAGGTGCCCTTGCCCTTAGCCAACTTCCCGTGTATGAATTGGGGTATAGCAGGGCCTCCCCTAAATCCATGAGCTGCCCCTCCCTGGGCACCCCAAGGAGGCCAAGCCATTCTTTCTACTTCTTTATGGTATGGCTCAGTGAGAGCTGCTTCCTCACAGTCTTCTTCTCTCTTCTGCTAGCTGTCTTTTACCTTTGGGGTTTTGGGGGTCAATTTTGCCATGCCATGCTGCTTTTACATGCTGTGCTCCTACCCACGATCCATTAGCACTGTGTCAGAGGTGGGGAGAGGAAATAAATTGGCCCCAAATCTAGAGGAGTCCATTTTTCCATTTATTAGCAACTTATAGGAATATTAGGAAATACTTAGCAGGGGCAGGATCTGGAGGAGTTAAAAATTAAAGCTTCTTGGCTAAAATCAAGTTTCAAGATTTCTTTTGGGCTTTCTTAACCTTTCTTCTATTTCTATGAACAGTTTTAAATAAAATCTCTTCCACACATCCAAAGCTCCTCCTCCTCCTCATCCCCTCCCCTGACCTCCTCAGCAGGCCTTACAGGATGCAGCAAAAGGAGATTTCTAGCTAGAGTTGGAAACTGCGCTCTTGTTCCTCTACAATTAATTCTGCCTGAAGGAAGTCAAGGTGGCCCTGGGTTTGGCCACTTTCCAAGAGGAAGGGAGCATTCCTGGCCACTGGGGCGTGTGGGAAAGACGAGGGCAAATGAACGTATTGGGGAGGAGGCTGCCGCTCATGAGCTGCGATATGGGGCCTGGTTTTCCTATTTCTCAGGCCCCTTGGGGTGCAAAGAGGGGCTCCTTTCCTCTGGACAGAGGGGCCCCTTTTTGTCCTGGGAAGTTGGCCTTTCAACCTCAACTTGGCTGTGTGTGTGTGTGTGTGTCTGTCTGTCTGTCTGTCTGTCTGTCTGTCTGTCTGTCTGTCTGTCTGTCTGTCTGTCTTGGGCAGGCCGGGCAGTGTTGGCTCACTGCAGGATGCTCCTGGCCAGCGTCGGCTCTGCTTGTCACTCAGACCATGGCGATCAGTGAGTAGCCTTCTTTCACAACAAGTTTTCTTACTGTTGGAGAATGTGGGAGACATAAAGCTGCATGGAGGAGGAGGAAGGATTGGGATTGGAGTAGCTTTTCCTGATCTGGAAAAGGGCTTGTTTGGGTACTTCCTGTGAGTCCATTGGCCCCAATCCCAAAGGCCTCTTACCCTGATGTGGCTAGCAAAGTGCTTATCATTGATTGCCTCAGAGAATGACCCTTGTGAGCTCCAAGGGCCCTGCCCAACATCCCTCCCCCCAGGGAACATCTGGTCTTCCTGAAGCTGAGGCTGACTCTGTTCTCCTGCCCCTAGGGGTGTTATACTAAGGATCATGGAATCTTGAGAGTTTGGCTTCCGTGAAACCCAAAAGGGCTCTTTGGGAGCTTGTCTCTCGGCTCCCCCAGACTAATACCCTGAGGTCCATCAGATTTGGTTGAGTGATGTAGTTGAACCTTGTGCCCCTTACTTGTCTGCTCTTTAGTGAGCCCTCTCCCCAAGGCAGCTGGGGCTTTCAGAGATGATCCATTCAGGCTGCTAGTGTTAGAAAGGCCCAGCCTTTTCTCAGGGTGGGACTGAGAGTAAATGGTTCGATACACCTATCTGGCTGGTCCTGTGACCACCTTAAGGGTAGTGACTTTCTGGAAAGGAAGGACAGATCCAGCCTCTGAGGGGGGTAGGCAAAGGAGCCCTTTCTCCCCTGGAATTGGTGTTCCTGTGGCAAGTGCTTCATTGCCCTGAATTTTCTTTCCAGACCATCACCCATCTTGCTGAGTTGTGGGATCCCTCCCGAAGTGGCCCGTAACGCCGTCCGGCTCAGCGTGGGCCGGAGTACCACCAAGGAAGATGTGGACCTTGTGGTGGAGGACCTGAGGCAGGCGGTCATTCAGCTTGAAAAGAGTTCAGCCTCTTAGAATGTAAAGCAGCTGTCCCCATGGGGAAGGCTGCGGAGAGGGGGGTCCTCTCTGTCCTTTGGCTGAGGATGGGGGGCCAACTGCGATGAATGACTCATAGGAATCCCCAGTGGCCAGTCTTGGGCAACATGGAAGGTTTAGAAGATACTTTATTTAACTTTATTTAACACAGAGGAAGAAAGACAGGATAACGGTACCAAGGAATGTATATTTTAGAAGGTAAATTTTTATTTTTGCATCTTTGATGTTGTCCAGGAAGGATCTGTATTGTCTAGATGCCTTTTCTTATAGGAAAGAAGGTATGGGAACCGTTGGAGTGCATCTCACAAGACCAATAGGAACTCTTCTGATGGCTCAGGCAGAAAGAAAACATGGGAGGCTTTTTTTTTAGTTTTTTTTTTTTTGCTAGGCGATGGGGTTAAGTGACTTGCCCAAGGCCACACAGCTAGGTAATTATTAAGTGTCTGAGACCGGATTTGAACCCAGGTACTCCTGACTCCAGGGCCGGTGCTTTATCCACTGCACCACCTAGCCGCCCCCCTGGGAGGCTTTTCTAAGGTGGGGGGAGGGGATGTAACTGAGATACCCAGATAAGGACAGCCCACCAGAAGCACAGGGTGGGGTGGGGAGACCAGCTTCAGCCTCTCGGTGCAGCAGACATCCAGTTGGGCGTGGAGGAAGTAGCCATTTATTGGAAAGAAAAGATCTGGGGCGGCTAGTTGGCAGTGCACAGAGCCCCGGCCCTAGAGTGGGGAGGCCCTGAGTTCAAATCCAGCCTCAGACACTTAGTAGCTGAGTGACCCTGGGCAAGTCACATCACCCTAATTGCCTCAAAAAATGGGAAAAAATAATTCGTAAAGAGAAGATTAAGACTTGCCAACCTCTTGTCAAACAACTCACTTGAGTAACAAGATTCAGATAATTGTTTTGTTTTGGTTTTCAATTAGAAGTCCATAAATTCTTAGCTTGGAATAAAACCCCAAACTTAAGTTTAACAAGAGCTGAAAGTTAAGGTCTAATTTGGAGCTGAATATAATCATGTTTGGGGTTGTAAATGGAATTTTTCATAGGATTCAGTTTCAGAAATGCAACGTTTAAAATTTTGGAAATTTATAGCTTTAAATCCAGGGGAAATGCAGCTTCTCAGGGTACGCTATGCTCATTCCCCCTCAGAGGTCAGCTTATGTTTCTTCCCCTGCTCAGAGAGCCCTTTTCCCTTCCAAGTTGTGTAGCCTCCTTAAAGGTTCCCTGTTCCCCTGAAGATGGTCCTTCCCTTCCTGACTTGTTCTTCTAAGCATCATTAGTGGTCTGTGCTGCTCAAATATACATTTCATCAGTGAGGGAATGAATGAACAATGAAAACATTTATAAGGCACTTGGTGTATACAAAGCACTGTGCTTTGGGGCTACACTTGGAAAGTGTGTGTTGGCCTGATTCATTCATTCCCTCTTCATTAAATCATCTCTCCCTTCCTCAATGCTCCTCTGCTTCCTCTCATGGTTGGTCTGTTCCTTGGGTGTGTCTCAACCAGATTTTAAGTTCCTTGAGGCCAAGGAGAGTGGCTTCTGTTTTAGTTTTCATCTCCCCCAGGGCCTGGCCCAGCCCAAGCATGTTGCATACTTTCTGAACCAGTCACCACCTCTCCTAGGGTGTTTGTTTTCTCTGGAAGGGATCTTGGACTCCCTCTTCATTTTATAGTAAAGGGAACTGAGGCCAGAGAGAAAAGCCCACCCTGAACCTATAGAGCAGAATCCAGAAGCCAGATCTGACCCTTCATGAAGAAGCTTGCCTCTATATCTATTTATTCTCAAGAACTGGAACCAGCTTGCGAAAGCTCAGCCACCTTTCCTTTCCTTTCTCCCAAAGGAAAGTATCTGTGAAGGAAAGTTGTGAAGTATCTGTTTTATTGTCCATTCTCAATACTTGTATTAGGATGTAAAGACAAGTACCATGAAAGATGTTTTTCCCTGGGTGTCCTCTCAGAGACTTTCAAGGTCCATTTGCACCCCAGCAGATCTTTAGTCATTATTTTCAGGTTGTAGGCAGCTTTAGATCTAAGTGAACTCTAGGAAAATTCTCCATGAAGTTGGAAAGAGAAAACCAGGCATTTTCCTTGCAATTTGTGAAATACCCAAATTCTACCAGACTGTCACTTCAATTGTGCAACCTCTGTCATCTCGACTTATTTCAAGGAACCATGCTCTACTCACACTAGCAGCTAAAGGCAAAAATGATTTTCTTCAAGGGAGCTGTCGCTAACTCTTCTTGCTTTTCCCATCAGGTCTTTTCTCACCATTTCTGGGGAACAATCAGGTGCTATGGTACTGGGGTATGGCAGAGCCAGTCCTGCTGGCTTTGCGCTTGCTTGCTCACAGTTGTTTAAATGTGCCTTCAGTCCTGGTCTCTTTGGCAAGATCTTCCTTTGGTTTGTACACCAAAGAATGAATTTGTCAAAAGGTCCGGGGATGCCATTTTAGCATGTGTTATGGAAAGGAATAGGAATGATTTCTCAGAGATTGTTAATGAATATTTTAATTGTGCCATCTTTGTTCAATACGATAAAAACATTGCTTGGTGATTTTCTATTTAGTTAATAAAATATTTTTCTGCTAATATTAAATAGTGATGACTGGCCTGCTTGTCCCCTGCTCCCCAGGTGAGTGGTCATCAAGACTCTGGGTATGGGGCATGGATGCATTTTCAGCAACTTTCTCTCCTGAAACTAGAGAAGGGTTTTCATTGGTGTTGGCAGGAAGACCCATGGCAGTGAGATTATTATTCCTTGAACAACTCAGATTTGTCTTATTCCTTGAATAACTCAGTCTTCCCCCACCCCCACCCCTATGAGATGAGAGAGACAGAAGAGGAAACAAAGGCTCCTAGAAGCTGACTCGTGGTCCATGGCAAATCAAAATAGAAGTTGCCTGGTATCAGAGCTTGTTCCACTTGCCATTCTTTTGAAATGCTGAAATATTCTATAACACTTTATGCTAAGTAGAATCAAATTTGCTCCGATATGTCCAGTTTGGGGAATTTGTGTATAGGATTCCCCAAAACCCAACTTATGTCAAGTATAGCAGGCTCTGAACAAAGTACTGGCAATACAGAGAAGGGCAAAAACTTGGTCCCTACTCTCCAGAAGCTCACTGTCTGATGGGAGAGATACTGTGTAGACAACGAGATACATTCAAGATAGAGAGAGGGCAAAGTGGAGGGAGTCCAAAGGAAGAAAGGAAACTAGGAGGCTGAGGTGAAAAGGGAGAAAAGGCCTGGCATGAGGGACAGCCCATGAAAACACACGGATTCTCATATCTAGAGTTTTTGGGAAAATAGCCAAGACTTGGTCCCCCTGTTAATTCAACTCCCAGCAGAATGCTATTCCCCATGTGAATAGAGGTAGAGAATAGGGTGCAGGGTGTTCAGGGAAGACTTCTCCCACTCTGGTGAAAGGGCTGCTCATCCACCTGTGGTGTCCACCTGATTCTCCCAAGTCTCACTCGTAGCTCCAAGAAGCCGTAGCATGCACTGGAGCCATTTCAGCAGACGGGCTACACCAGATGGAAGGTGACCAGTGAGTTATGGGGATGTCCATCTTACGCATGGTAAGACCTCCCCTGGTGAATTGGGCAGATTTGTTCCAATGGCCATGAAGGTGGCTAGTGCATCCCAAGCCATTGCCAGTCATTTTGACTTTTGTCTTGCTACTGGACTTCAATAACTGGAAGAGAGAATGAGGCTGACCACTGTGCAATTTTGCCTCGCCAAAATCCTATTCATGTGTGAATCAAATGACATCCCCCCCCCCAATACCATTTTATCATTTTTACCTACCTCTAAGCCCTGGCAAATAGGCAAATAATGAAGCAGCAGGTTTGGACACACTGGGAGCTGTAGTGACAATCTGCACACAAGTGGTCGAGCCACTGGACTAACAACAGTGGGATTTGGCAACACCTCTGACGTTTTTTGAAAGACCACACTGCTCCCCTCCTGCTGTGAGGAAGGGCCTAGATAATGTGCCCTAATACTGCGCCACCTAACCCTGCTAACTTGGAGGAAAAGCTGAGGAAGCCCATGGTTGGCAACAATGGAGTAGATAGTGATATTTGTCCTTGGCCATGGCATCGGGGAGGTGATGCCATAAGTACAAGAGTTGGATTTGAGTGAGGGGGGCTTTGTTCCTCCAGAGCCATATGGGTCCAGATATGAATTGGGAAGACAAAGCAATCAGGATGAAGTGACTTGCCCCAAGTTACACAGCTAGTTAGTGTCAGGTCTGAGGCTGGATTTGAATTCCTGTCCTCCTGATTGCAAGGTTAGTGCTCTATTTGCGGTGCCACCTAGCTGCCCTAGTGGAGTAGAAAAGGCTACTGAAAGACCAGGGGGTTTCAGTCTCACTGTTCAGTCCAGTGAGAAGATGACTATGGCAGGATAACTCCCAATGTATCTAAACCTGCTACATCATAATTTCTCTGTCACTTATGGGACCTTGAGGTAGGCAAAAATGGTAAAATGGTATGGGAGATTTTTCAGAGATTTGTTGTGCAGCATCACATTTACTCATCTGGGTTAGAACATTCACAAACATCGACATCGGTTTAATGAAAATGATGGGAAAAGTCAGAAGCTGCCAAACCAAAAATAAGAATTCCCCAATTAGCAACAGGATAGTTTGTTCATCCCTAAAAAAGACAGTGTTTAATTCCATCTAAAGTAAAAAGCAAACAAGGTATAGAGAGAATGCATCAGCTAGGTGACTAAGAAATGACATTTATGCACAATTCAAGACTTATAAACTGCTCTTTTTCCAAAGTTGTTAACATATTTTGGTAAACATCATAAAGCAATTTATCAGAGATAAAGACAACAGTTTATTCCCCTTTTTTATAAGAAAACTGAGGCTTAATGAAGTTAAGGAAGCCAAATGTTAGTTGCCAGCAGTGGGATCCAAAGCTAGGGGCTTCTTATTCAGAGTTCTCTACTCCCCCAGCACTATGCTTGCCAAGAGTCAGGATTCAAACTCAGTCTCATTCACACTGATTTCAAGTTTGGTAGTCTTGCTGTAGCACTATTGTACGTGGGAGGGTGAGTTGCCCAAAGGATATACAGTCACAAAATATTTTCTTTTAAAAGACCTATAGCTTTTTTTTTTTAAGGTTTTTGCAAGGCAAACGGGGTTAAGAGGCTTGCCCAAGGCCACACAGCTAGGTAATTATTAAGTGTCTGAGGCTGGATTTGAACTCAGGTCCTCCTGACTCCAGGGCCAGTGCTTTATCCACTGTGCCACCTAGCTGCCCAACATAGTATTGTTTGTCTTCAGGAATGTACCCAGCTTCAAATACTTTATGGGTGATAATAAATGAACAGATGAGAAAAATGATCCTTAATAACCAATCTCTTGGGGAGATTCAAAGCTTTCCTTCCTCCCCTCCAAAGTCCTAACTCTTAAGTTCCGTTTTTGTTTGTTTAGGTTTGTTTCTGAAAGCTATTAAGGGTAATGTGATTGCATTAGCTCTCTTGATCAGGCCCTACCCAACTTGCACAGAATTTAAGTCTAAGGTGGGGAAGCCCATTGAGTTCTAGTCAAGTCTGAGTGCAGACAGATGCTTTTGTCCAGTTAGCCCAAGATTGGAGTAGAGGTAAGTTTCTGGGTCCAGGAGTGAAATGATAATGGGTGACAACAGCACCTCACTGGAAAAGTATATAAACTGTAAGTCCACTGCCATAATTGTCTTTGGTCTAAAAGAGAGGGTCAAAGGGCCATCCTTTTATTAATAAGCTGTCAATCTTGTTAATAAAATGATTAAATTTCCCAGAAACCTTTTAAAATGTTCCACAGGCTTGTAAATCAGGAATGATGATGAAAGGTGATGTGTAGACTGGCCTTCAAGGCTCACCACCACTTTCTGGCTTACAATGTGCCTTCTGGATATGAGCTCAGTTTATAAAGCAAGCCATATCAGTGAGAAACCCTAGTTAATACCCCTAATTTACAGACTTCGAAGAAACCAAAGCCTAGAGAGGTTAGGCAGTCTACCCAAGGTCATACCATATCAGATTTGGGATTTATAACCTGGAGCCTCTGAGTCTATTTCTACTCATCTTAATGCACTCCCAAAGCAGAGGTCCACACCTGAATGTGTGAATATGTGATCTCCCTGATGTGGCTCCTCCTTCCAAAGGCTCAGATTGCAGCTCATCCTCACCTGCTCCCTACACAGGGGCACCTCCCAAGGTGCTGTAACTTTTCTCTGGATAGATCTTTTGACACTGTATGGACACTAATGGAATAAGCATAGAGACTGTTGGCTCTCATCATTTCCTCTGTGATTGGTTCATCTTTTGGGGGGGGGCGATCATTTCTGATGCCATTCTTCACGGTGCTTTCTCTCTTGAAATATCTCATTGGTAATAGGTTGTAAGAGGGCTACGTATTGTTGGGAGAGACACAGAATAGAAAATTATACTTAGTAATTCCTGAGGGAATGCCCCAAATTGTATAGCTGACCCGAGGACTCCTGGGATCGCAGATCTAGAGCAAGGAGGACTTGAACACAGGTCCTCTCGACACAGGTCCAAGTCTCCTGTGCTGCAAATACACCACAGTGCCTCACCGTGAATGAGGTATAGTCTCAGATTCCCTAGTTTTCTCCCTGGGCAAAGCTGAGGGACACCACATAAGGTGTGGAACATTCTGGGGGTGCAGGAGCCATTCAGGCCTGGGCTGGGTTGGCCCAGGATTTAGCAGTGACTGGCTTGGAGTCGGGACCAGGATGGAGTCTGCCCTACCTGCTGGAGGCTCCCGGCTGTCTTCCCACATCTCAAGAGAGCACCACAGCCAAGAAGGGACTCGAATAAACACCAAGCTCTCTAGCTCCAGGACATCCTGGGTTGTCATTGCCTCCCTGACATCCCCCCAAGTGTCTGGGACTTTGGACCTTGCTAAGGAGCCCTCCTCCAGCTGTCTCCAACCATGGTAGCCTCCCTATCTTTGCCCGTTGCCTCCCATCTGCCTGCCCTCCACCGAGCCTTATCAGGTAACCAGAGATGGGAGCTCCTGTCCACACAGGAAACAGGACCCTTTCACTGTGGGCAAGAGTTGTTCCCCAGAGGAACACTAGTACCTGCGGGAGAGGGAGCGAGCATCTCAGGATGGGCGATCAGAGGGCACTTTTGGCAGCCAAGTATGGGGACTTGACCACCTTAAAACAGCTCTTTGAGGATGGTGTCCTGGACCCGGCTGTCACAGACTCCCTGGGGGCTGGCTTGGTGCACCACGCCTCCAGAGCGGGCCAGCTGGACTGCCTCAAGTTCCTGGTAGAGCAAGTCAAGCTTCCCGGGAATCAGCGGGCCAACAACCGAGCCACTCCGGTACACGATGCAGCCGCCATGGGCCACCTGGCTGAGCTACACTGGCTGGTCCGAGAAGGGGGCTACCGTGCCCAGGTACCCGAGGGAGAGAGGGAGGGCACAGGTAGCTGGCCAGAAGACAGGCAGGCAAAGGGGTCCCGGGGGCATTTTGATGTGGCCGATGTTCCGATACATAGTCCTGGGCCTTTCCCTCTCAAAAAATGTTAGTTGAAATTTCAGTTAGAAAAAAATCTGAGGAAATGGGAAACAGATCTAAGGATGCTTCAGCCATCATAATGGTGTCCATATAGTGGAGCCAACAGATCCAGGAGACCCAGCCTCAAATAGACCCTACTCTATTGCTTAGTGGCTGCGTGTGACCTTGTCTCAGTCTCCTCATCTGTAAGGTGGAGTGTTAGATTCTAAGGTCCTCTCCAGATCTAATTCTCATGATCCTATCCATGGACATATACTCTGTTGCTCAGTCACTAATATTTTAAAATCTGCATTTATTATAATATTCAAATTTTTTTTGAAGTTAAACATTTATTTTGGGCAACAAAAACAACAACAAATTCTTGTAATACGTCTAGTCAAGCAAGACAAATTCCCATATTGGCTACAATCAAAGAATGGTTTTCTTTAGTCCATTATGTCTCTGCTGTGTGTGTGTGTGTGTGTGTGTGTGTGTGTGTGTGAGTGTGTGTGTGTGTGAGAGAGAGAGAGAGAGAGAGAGAGAGAGAGAGAGAGGTGGTGCTCATTTTATGTAGAGTCCTAAAGAGTTAGCAAAATGCTTTAGATCCACTTTTAAATCTTGGAAAGATTTCTTGGTTGTGGGTGGAATAAGAGGAGGAGATAACAATCCCAGGGAAGTGATTTGCCCAGGGTCACTGAGGACATCAGTAGTGCTGGAATCATATAGTGGTATCCCTTCATTTGGGGAAGTTCAGTTAACTTAGCTATGCATGGCCAGATAAGTAGTTTGGAGGGAAAGGGATTATGTTCTAAATAGAATGAGATCCTTCGGGTTGCCTTTCCGGTTTTTGGAGTTGGTCTTCCTCATTCTAAATTCCTTGGCTCTAGGTAGGAAATTCAACATTTATTTTGATAAAAAAAAAAAAAAAAAGCTTCAACCATTACATATTTATCAAGGACCTCCCATTTTCTGATGTCCCATAAGGCCATGGCAAAAATTTGAATACACTTCCTTCCCTGCACCAGAAGAGCCTAGAAGACGATGGTGTCATCGTCATCCTCCAGAGAACAATATTGGTTTTCAGTTTAAACTCCAACTTCTGTGAGAGAACAGTAATAGAATGGGTGTATATCTTGATTCCAAAGCCAAGATACTGGCAAGACCAGATCTGGTTCCCCAGACGGTTCAGAGCGGGCTAACAGCCAGTTCACAAGAGGCCCTTCCCATGGTTAGGATGGGGGGCAAGAAGAGGGTACAGGTTTGGGGCCAATAAGCCGTCCCAAGCCTAGCAGACTCTAGTTTCCAGATGAAACCAAGGTTTGCAGAGACCTGACTTCAAAGGTACAGATGATAATTGACAATGCTCTCTCATAGAAAATTAGGAGCCTGGTCCAAGTCCCAGTCAGACCCACAAAAGGAACAAGAACTGGGGGTGCAGAGGACTTCCTGAACTACAAACTCAATCAAAGCCTAACACGATGGCCAAAAGCTAATGGAATCTGAGGGTGATTTAACCTGGTGTCCTGGACAAGAGATTGCTACACAGTGAATTCAACAATGTAATGGTGGGAACAAGACACCCAAACTAGCCTTGCCTCATAACAATGACTAAGCTTGGCTCTGAAGGAAAAAGCAAACTCACGCATCCTGGTTAACAAATTAATTTAGCATGTTTACTATGCGTTACAGGTAGCTGGGTGGCACAGTGGCTAGAACTGGACCTGGAGTCAGGAAGACCTGAGTTCAGAATCAGTCTCAGAGATTTATTGTGTGACTCTGGACCAGTCATTGACTCCTGTTTGCCTCAGTTTCCTTAACTTTAAAATGAGTTGGAGAAGAAAATGGCAAACCACTCTGCCCCCCCAAAAACAACCCCAAATGGGATCACAGAGTTGGACAGGACTGAAATGACTGGCCAACAAAATACTACGTGCAGTGGTGGTTGAGGGATCAGAAGACGCAGGTTCAAGTACCACCCATGACACAACTGACTGTGTTCAAGCTTCTTAGCTGCTCTGTGCCATTGCTAAATTTCTAAAGTGTGTAGTTATAGATGAGAATGATGGAGGGATTTCCACATCAATTCTCTTGTTGTAATCGTCCTCACCAGCTATTAATGACCTCAGAGTTCTCTTCTCCTTCTTGGTTGAGCTCCTTTGCCAAGCCAATGCCATCCTTTGCCTCCATTTCTTCTCTTCTCACCATCTTCCGATCGTCTGGAATTTGACTTCCACATCTATCAAACCACTGCAAAGGTCCCTCCCAATTTCCCGAAGCCTCTTAGCTGTCCAATTGAATCCTCTCCTTCAATTCTTCTCGACCTTCCTCTGTCCCATTTGACCCCGTTCACCACCTTCTGCCGGAATCTCTCACTCACTTCTCTGGGTCTCATGACACTATTCTCTCCATCTGCCCCTTTGACAGGTTCAATTATTCCTTGTCTCCCTTGTGGTCCTGAGTCCATGGTGCTCCTGCTCCCTGTGGGTATCCCCCTAAGGCTCTGTCATCCTGGGCCCTCATCTTTTGGTTTGATATCATCTTCTTTAGAATGGAAGCTTCTTGAGAGGAGGGACAACTGATTAGATTTGTATTTCTGGAGCTTGGCATGATGTCTGGCACATATAATAATGCTTGGTGACTGACTTGTTGACTTGGCGATCTCATAACCTAATAGAAGGTTCCATGATTATTTTTATACCCGTGGCTCTCTGAGCTCTACATCCTGCATCTAGTAACACCCAAGGTGCTCTCAACATCATCACCCATTGCCTCTTGGACAACTGGAGTGGAATGTCCCCCTCCCCCTGTGTCTAAAACAGAACTCGCTTTCCCTGAAAACCCTCCATCTTCCAATCTTCCCTTTGACTGTTGAAGTATCACCATACTTTCAGCTTACAACCTGGGGGTGAGCCTTGACTCCTCATTCACCCCACAAATTCAATCCCAGCTAGGTGGTGCAGCGGATAGAGCACTGATCTTAGAGTCAGGAGGACAGGAGTTCAAATCTACCCTCAGACACTTGCTGCTAATGAGCTGTGTGACCCTGCATCCAGAGCCATCTCCAGTCATCCTGATTCATATTTGCCCATTGGATGCAGATGGCTCTGGAGGAGAAAATGAGGCTGTGACTGAGCACAGCCCCCCTCACTCAAATCCAGTTCATGTGCTTGTCATGGCATCACCTCCCTGATGTCATGGTCTTTTTTGAGAATGAAGGACAAACATTATGATGATGATGATGATGATGATGATGACTATGACTATGAGTATGACTATGACTATTATATTCAATCTAATCCAGTCTAATCCAATACCAACTCTCCACAGTATTCCCCAATCCCCCTTTTTCAACTCCAAAGTCATGAACCCTAGGTTAGACTCTTATGACTTTATATCTGGGCTAAAGCAATAGCCCCTTAACTGGTCTCCTTGCCTCTAGGTTCTCTCTGTTCCATTGCTACTGTGTTTTCTAAAGTGTGGGTCAGACCTCCTGCTCAGAGACCACCAGTAGCTCCCTGTTCCTTTCAGGGTCAATGACAAACTCCTGGCTGACACTGAGAACTCTTCATGACTTGCTCCCTTCCTACCTTCCCAGTATTCTTACCAGGATGCCGACTTCCCAGTATTCTCTATACTTTATCTGGGTCTCTGCTCTCCAGGGACACTGGCCTACTTGCAGTGGGTCAGATAGGCCCACCTTCGTCCTGGCTGTCCTCCATGCTTGGAAGGCTCTCCCTCTTTACTCCCATGGCCTTCTTCGAGCCTCAGCTCAAATCTCACTCTCTATAGGACACCTTTTCTGGGCCTCTCCTTTCTCTACTTCTAGAACCCCCCCCTCTGAGCTTACTTTCTGCCCCCTCTATATATCTTGTGTATACTAAGTTTGTATGTTTGGATTAGCCATGTGACTGCTTCTGGATCAACTTGGTCTAAAATAGCCACTCATTTATCATTGGCAATCCAGTCAGTTGCCACAAAGCTGTGGCGGTGAAGCGTGTTTTCTATTCCATCCTATACCCTTGTCAGCCCCCTTTCCTTTTTCTGAGAGTCTTGCTTCTTCCCCAATGTAATTCCTCATCCTGTTCCTTTCTCAGGGTCCCCCTCTCAGTCAACAGATAAAATTGTACTTAGAATGCCAATGGGTATGAAAACTTAAAATGTCAGTCCCTCAAAAGTATTCGTGGGATAGTGCTTATGTTTTTTGCAAAGTATTTTTTCTTTTTTTTTGGCAAGGCAATGGGGTTAAGTGACTTGCCCAAGGTCATACAGCTAAGTAATTTTTTAAATGTCTGAGGTCAGATTTGAATTCAGGCTAGTGCTTTATCCAGCTGCCCCAAGTATTTGTATATTTACAGGGGAATCAAACCAAACAAATAAATCTTTAAGGATGGAAATCCAGCCAGAGAGATGAAGAATAGTTCTTTTGGGACCCCAGGAATCTGTCCAGGACTACCTCCTAATTACTCTACACTGTATGGATACCCACTAACCAAAATGAAGACCAGACTTGTCTTTACTCCTATAGATGCTACTCAACCCAAGTTAGTGTCGATATGGGGAATCCACCCTGCTCTCTCTTTCTCTCCAGGATCAAGATGTGTCAGGGGTCTCTCCATTGCACCTTGCTGCTCGTTTTGGGCACCCCATGTTGGTGGAGTGGCTCATCCAGGAGGGCTGCGATGTCTCCCTGGAGACGCTGGAGGAAGCCCTTCCTATCCACTATGCTGCCGTCAAGGGGAACCTGACCTGTCTGAAGCTGCTGGTCGCCGCAGACAATAGGTGAGCCATCCTAAGCCCCACGGGAAGGGGGAACCACATGGGCCCGGTCTGTGTCCTACAGATCTCTCTAGAAAGATCCTTCACCTTGCCTGGATGGAAAAGTGTCAGAAAAGAACATGCATCATTTGGTAGAGAGCTGGGAGGAGTGAGACAAACCCAGGGGCCCTGGGATTAGAGAGAACAATGTAAACAAGGTTCTTAGGATCTCCGGGATTTTAAAGGCCAGTAAATTCTGTCCTCTCCCCCCTCATTTTACAGATCAGGAAACTGAGACATAGAGAGGGAAAATGATTTGCCCAGAGTCCCATAGCCAGTAAGTATCTGAGATGAAATTTGAATCCAGATCTTCCTGACTCCAAGCCTGGTTTCTTATTTACTCTGCTAAGTTGCCTATGAAGCTGGAGCACTTAAAGGCTGAGAAGCCTCCCTAGTAAAGTTTGGGAATCAGAAGGTGGCATCTTTCCTCTGAAGGTTGCCAGGCAACCTCTCCTCCCATCCCCATGTGGGATTCAAGACCTCAAAGGAAATGCAAACAAAGAGCCAGGTCCAGAAAGTCTTCCTTTCATTGTTCTTGTCTTCTTGAGATGTCCAGGATGCCCTAGACTGGGACTCACAGCATTGAGGAATTTGGAGGGACCCTGAGACATCATGGCATCTTTGAAAAATGTGAAGGTGCTAGAGGCTGAGGAGGCTTGATGAATAGTAATAAGGATGGAAAATGTGTGACTTGAGGAAGCAAGTGGGCTTGAAGGAGACTGGGTCCAAGGTCATCACAGGGAGTCAATGACTGAGACAAGGCTTGAATCCAAGGGTTCACCTGCAGCTTCCTATATTTATATCCCACTTTTCTGCTATTCCAGTCTCAGCCTGTTTCCTGCTTGTGATCATAAATGTTGCTGTAAATATTTTTTGTACATAAAGTCTTCTTGTCATAGTCCTAGAAATGAGATCTCTAGGTCAAAAGATGTAAGCAAGTTGGTAACTTTTTTTGCATAAAACATAAGCTCTATCCCCGCCTCCCCAAGAGACTGGAAATTCCTTGAGGAACTTGGAATGCAAAGTCCCTCCTTGGTTGCATATTTTCACTCTTCTATAAACTTTTTTTTAGGGTTTTTTTTTTTTTTTTGCTAAGCAATGGGGTTCAGTGGCTTGCCCAAGGTCACACAGCTAAGTAAATATTAAGTGTCTGAGGCTGGATTTGAACTGAGGTCCTCCTGACTCCAGGGCCAGTGCTCTATCCACTGAGCCACCTAGCTGCCCTCTTCTATAAACTTTTGCCCATCACCCTGGGTTTTAGGAGGTTAAGTGACTTGCTTGTGATGACAAAGCCAGTATATATCAGAAATGGGACATTAACCCAGATCATTCTGACCCTTGGCTATCTCTTCATCTACCACCCTACAGTGCCACTTGCTTTACATATAATAGATGTTGAAAAAAATAATTTCCAATTATTTCTCAGAATGTTTGGATCAATTCACAACTCCTCTAACAGTAAGTTAGCAAGTCAATCTTCTCACAGTGTCTCCAACATTGAATTTCCCCATTTTTACTAATTTAATAGGGAGGGGAGAGGGAGCACTACATCCCTTTCTTTTTTAAAAAAAAAGTGTTTTTTAATTGTTATATATTATTTTATGATATTTTCATCCCCAAATATATCCCATCAACATCCCTATCCAGAGAGTCAGATCTTGTAATAAAGAAAAAAAAACTGTTCAGCAAAATTAACCAGCTCATCTTTCATCCCAATCTGACATTATAGGACATTGTCCACACCCAGAATCTATCCTCTTCAGTGATAGGACAGAAGTCGAGTCTTATATCTTTTCCTTCAGGGCCAAGCTTAATTATTATATTAGTTTTGTTATCTTGTTCCTATAGTATACTTTGTTGAATTCACTGTACAGATTTTTTTCCCCTGTTTCTTCTTACTTTACCCTGCATCAGTTCATGTAAGTCTTCCCAGGCTTCTCTGAAGTCTTCACTTTTTCTCTTTCATACAATGCACTAATGTTCCATGACTTACTTCCCTATACCAGGGCTGGTTCAGCTCAGCTAAGCCTTTTAGAGGCATCAAGTAGAAAGGAAAATTGGCAGGGTTTCCAACTCGTGTGGAAAAAACAGACCTAGATGTGAGCTAATTCCTGGCTTTAGCTGACTCCTCCACTAGGCTTGCTCTCCATGGTGCTAAACCGCAGGGAAGGACTGCTTCCTTTGAGGACTCTCCCCGCTCTCTCTCTCTCCCTTGTCTCTCTACAGGTGTGTGAACAGACAGACACAGAGTGGAGCCTCCCCTCTCTACCTGGCCTGCCAGGAGGGCCACTTACACATCGTCCAGTTCCTTGTGAAGGATTGTGGGGCTGATGTGCACTTGCGGGCCCATGATGGGATGACGGTCCTACATGCAGCTGCTCGCAGTGGCCACTATTCCCTTGTGGTCTGGTTGGTAAGGAACTGGTTAGCTTGGGAAACTGAGGAAAGGAGGGAGAGGGTGGTAGGGAAGCTTTGGGTCCCCATGTGAGGCAAAGTGAGACGGGGAGGAAATCATGGATTTTTAGCTCCCCATGACTGGGAATCATAAGGATGGGATCTTAAGACCACACTATGTGAAGATCATGGAAGCCTAGACTGAGAACTGCAAGGGACAGAGCTGTCACTGAATCCATTCCCCTCGATTTAAAGTCAATGTGAGATTTTGCATCACAGAGCTTGTGTGAGAGTTAGAATTTGAACCTGGATCCTCCTCGTATCAGGAAGACTCACCTTGAGTTCAAATCTCACCTCAGACACTAGCTGTGTGACTATGGGCAAGTCACTTTACTCCATTTGTCTCAGTTTCTTCTTCTATAAATTGAGCTGGAGAAGGAAATGACAAACCACTCCAGAATCTCTGCCAAGAAAAGGCCCAAAGAGATCAGCAGCAACAATTCCAGGCTTGGAGTCTAGTTCTCTACCTACTTTACTCTGGCAACCCAAGGACCCAAGGATGTTAATTTTGAAGAAGAGACTTTAGAGGGATAAAGATGTGATGAAGGGTAGGAGAACCCTTATTATTTTAAATGCTAATCTTAGGCTTCATGACTATTTGTTAAAGGGGATCTTTGATCATCCTTGCTTGGAGTTTGCTAGCCCCTAAGTTCCCTTCCAACTGTCATTGAACTAAGAATATTAAACTTGGTGATCTAAGGGTCAGAGTGGTCCAGTGGCAAAGGACTGAAGTTAGAGTCAGGCTCCCTGCTTCATATCCTAGCATTGCCTCTTACCAAGCAGGAGACCCTGGACAAGTCTCTTCCCCTCTCAGGCTTCACTTTCTTTCTCTGTAAAAAGTGGAATTGGACTAAATCTATGGGTGAGTCTTTCTAAGATCATTCCAAATCTAAGTCCTTTGACTAGGTTTTAAAAGGAGAATTATTAAAAAGACAAGCTAGTTGTTAAGAAAACACTGGAAAACTAAGGAAGAGGGATTAGAACTCAGAGCCAGAGGTGGGGGAGGGGACAGTAGATAGATTTCAGTTCAATGTCAGGAGGACAAATAAGTCCTGAGAAGTGGAGTTCTCTGCAGATGGAATGGGATACCTTGGGAAGGAGGGGGCTTCCTATGTCGGGAGGTATAAGAAAGGGAGGAGAAGGAGGAGGAGGAGGAGGAAGAAAAAGAGGAGGAGGCAAAAAAGAAAGAAGAGGAAGAGGAAGAAAAAGAAGGAGAAGAAAGAGGAAGAAAAGCCTTCAATAGCCAGAATGACCCAGTATGAGTTGGGTGGGACCTTGATAGCTGTCTAGTCCAACATAGGACAAGTTACCCAGCAGTCTTTGCTTGGAGCCCCCCCCCCCAAAGAGGGGGATTTCCTTCCTCCTGTCTCTTGAGGCAGCCCATGCCATTTTCAGACAGCTATAAGAATATATAAAGGGAGGTCACAGAGTTTAAGATTCTGTGGTGGTGAATGCCATCTTGAATAAATTTGGGGACTTCTCTTGAGAAGATGAATTGTAGTTTCTTGTTGGGAAAGTGTCCCCAATCTTCTCTAACAGGACACACTCCTCCACTGTGTGTGACATGTTATCCATATGAAAAATAAATCTGTTGGAGTGAGAGAAGAATCGAGGTTTTTATTAATGGATCTTGCAAGACATGGGTGCCCCTTAATATAAGGCACCCATGACACAGTGATATCTAGTATTATTTAGTTTTTGAAAACTCTTTCTCCTCCCACCAGAGTGCAGGTTACTATGCATGAACCTAATTGCACAGACTCAGCTGTGTTAGGTCAAAGCCTTTAGGTCAACCTGAACCAGTTGAAGGCAGGTTCCTCCTAATGTTGGGTTCCTCATCTTTACATGCCATTAGAAGATATCTCCTAGTTCTATGATTGACTGGGGTTACTCCCTTTTTGTCATGTATTTCTTAGCCTCCGCCCTGTGGAGCCCAACAACACCCCACATTCCTCACAGGCAGAACCTCCCCATGGGCTTTGAGAGGTCTGAGCCTCCACAGCAGGGACCAGGAAGGCTTGTTTTGAATATTGGATCTTGAGTGGAGCCCCACAGCTCCAGTACAGCCAGGCCAGGTGCTTGTTAAAGAAGGGTCAAAGAATGATGGAGGAGGAGAGGTGGGGAGGTCACAGAGTCAGCAATGGTTCCCAAGCCAGTCATTTTGGGTAAATCGTCCTTGGAGGATTACTAGGAGGGTAAGTCACCCATGCCAAGGCATGGACGGGTTGCCATTTGCACTGGTGGAGAGTGAGCCTGGGAATGATCTCACTAATGCCTTTACCATCTACAGATGGTACTTATATTACGGCATCTGAGTCCCAGAATGAAAATAAACCAGCCAATCCATTCACAACATCCGATGCTTATGGGGCATTCAGCCTAGGTGATGGACAGGTGGGTAGTCTCACGTCACCTGTGCACTCCTTGGGATGTGGTCAGAGCCCCTCCCTCCCATCTCTTTCCTTGGGGTTCATTTTTCCTTATTCAAAATTTCCACCCCCTTCTTCCCCCATAGGAGAGCAGATCTGCTTTCAGAAAGAACAATTGAGGGCATCAACTTGCCTGAGGCCTCCCCAGCCTCCCCCAGCCAGTTTAAAGTTGCTCATTCGTGACTCAGGCTCCTTTTGTCCAGAGGGAAGGGGGTGGGGGCTGGGGGACACCTTGGCTTTAGGAAATTTCTTAGATTTTAGTACACTCAAAGTCCTTTTTCTTCTCGTTCATGGGGCTCAAGCCCCCATTCAGGAGAAAGTGGGGGCCGGGCTCCAAGTCTCTGTCTTACCAGCCACTCACTGCCTCCCCTTTACTAGTCACCAGTCACAGCATCAGGGACCCACAGAAGCTAGTCTGCTTTGGGTTTGGTGTTGTGGTCCAGAATATACTGCCACGAAGGTAACAACCAAAAGAGAACACTAGGTTAGAGCCCAGAGGTTGGTGGCCAGAAAGGGAAGGGGGAAGGGGGCAGTTTCCTCCCTACTGGAACTGGTAGCTGGTGGAAGGTTCTCCACCATCTAGACATGGCCACACTCCTGTCTGTCTTTGCCTACGGGAGGAAAGGCACCAGCTGCTTTGTTTGTCTGCCTCTCCTCTCTGCCTCTGCCTCTCTGTTGCTCTATTATCTCTGCCTCTGTCTCTCTCTCTCTCTTACTCTGTCTCTCTCCACTTTCTGTCTGTCTCTCCCCCTTCTCTCCTTGTGTCTGTCTCTGTCTGTCTCTGTCTGTCTCTGTCTCTCTGTCTCTGTCTCTGTCTCTCTCTCTCTGCCTCTATCTTTCTCACTCTCTGTTTCTCCTGTCTATCTTTGTCTCTATCTTTCTCACTTTTTCTTTCTCTATCTCTCTGAATCTGTCTCTCAGTCTTTCTCTCTATGTCTGTGTCTGTGTTTCTCTATTTCTCTGTCTCTGTCTCTGTCTCTGTTTCTGTCTCTGTCCCCATGCACCCCAGTCTCTCCTCCCAACCCTTATGTCCATATACCAACTGCCAGGGAAAGTCTCTTGGTTTCTCCCAGGGTAGGAAGAGAAACTCTCTTTGGGCCCAGAAGTTCTTGCTCTCTGAGGGCCTCCTCTTTCTGTTTGCAGTGGGATCCGTCCCCTCAGGACCTGGCTCCACTGACTGTTTGTCCAACTCTGTACTAATCCTAGGGATTCAGAGAAAAATCAAAACCAGTCCCAGTTGCCCAGGAGTTTCCTTCTCAAACTCGCTGTACCTTTGCTCAGTCCACCAAGGTGCTTGCTGGCAGTGTTGTCCCTGGAAACCTTGTGTTGGGCCCCACCCAGGATATTGGCAGTGGAGGGGGCTCCCTGGTACCTGTATAAATAGTCACCTGTCCTTTAACTCGTAACCTTAGGGAAGTGCCTAGGACATTTAGAGCTGATTGATGATCCTCGCTCAAGGTTCATAGGACTTAGGATGCATCTGAGGACCCGGGTCTTCCTTCCTCCGAGGCTGGCCATCTCCTCTGTTGCATTGCTGGGGATGAATTTGATGGCTCAATTGCCTTTTTTTTTTAACCCCCTGTGTTTATTGTTAGGTTTTTTGTAGGTCACTGCAATAAGCCCCAATGTGCCATTAGATCTAAATGTGGTACTTGGGACAAAAGCCTTTTCTTGGCTTCTGGGTCACCAGATGGGCAGGATGGACCGGGTCCCCCAAGTGCTGAAGGACCTCATGACCAAGGCTTCAAGGTAGGCCTTAGGAGACAAGGGGTTCCTTCTATTCATGCCTATTCCCCCTTCCTCTTAGGTCACCTTCACAGACATTGGCCTGATGGCTCGGGATGATGAGGGAGCTACAGTACTCCACTTTGCAGCAAGAGGGGGTCATGCCCCCATTCTAGATCGGCTTCTTCTGATGGGGGCCCAGATAATCCGAGATCGTTGGGGAGGGACCCCTCTCCACGATGCAGCAGAGAATGGACACCTGGAGGTAAGGCCCAAGCATAGTAGTGCCCTGAAAGGCCTGAAAGTCCCTGAAAACCTCCCCCAGCTCAGCTCCCATCTGAGCACCTCCCAGGTGGCCACAGTGATGTGTTAGATAGTATGTTGGGAAAAGGGACAAGGAGAGGTTTCATGTAGAAGATGGTAGGTCAACTAGGCCTTAAGGAAGCCAAGGTGTTTAAGAAGTGAAGGTGGGGAAAGAATGCATCCCATTTGAGTCCATCTCTTCTTCCTCTTTCCTTCTATCCTTTGCAGGACCACAATTTCCCAGCCCTTCCCCACCATGAATCATCCTTGATTCCTCTTGCTCCCTCTTCCCCTGTTTTCTCCACATTCCTAGAATACCTTCCCTCACAAAAGCACCCCCTTAGTTCAGGCCCCCGTGCCCTCTCCCTTAGATGATGATGAGAGGATCCTAACTGGTCTTCCATCCAGTCTCTCCCTTCTCTAATCTACACTCTTTAGAGTTTTCAAAATGATCATAAAGCCCAGGTTGGCCCTTTTCCCTTCCTTACACAAAGGATAAAATCCCAAACTCAGCCTGGTTTTGAAAGCCCTCTCTATTCTGCCTCCACCCTCCTTTTTCAGTTTTATTTCATGTTTCTCTCTTAATTCTATTTTTGCTGAAATTTGGCTGCTGTTAGAACAGCGGCTACGGGAGCTGAAGGTTGGGTCCCCCATCCAGAGGAGGGGTCTATTTCAGATGGAGAGAAGAGTGAGCAGTAGGGCAGCTGGCCAAGATGCCCTCCCCAGGTCTATGTTCTCTTCAAGCATCCCAAGTGAATGTCTACCACACCCCTGGGGTACAACCCCCCAGTGGCATACTGGTAAGAAGAGCACGTACAAAGAAGGCACATGCAATATTTTTAGGATTAATCTTCATTATTCACATTTTCTCCATTTTTCCTTAAGTCTGGAAATCAACAAAACAATAAATCAAGTTGTGTTTAATAGAGTTTGTTCATTTCCAAGGTGTAAATGCTCCCACTGAAAAGTTAACACTGGGCTCCCCTTCAGGACAGTGGCAGTTGGCTCCAGTCCACCCCTGCTCACCCAGAGACCCTTGGCCAAGGGTCCCACGTGGAACAGCCAATGGCCAGAACTGAGAATTTCAGGTGCTAGATTCCCTTGACCCTGTTCTTCAGGAGGCCTATAGAACATGGCAGCCAACAGGACAGGGACACCAAGCTTGAGCAAGTTGGGCTGAAAATTTTAAAGCTTCAAGACTTGATTTTTATTTTCTTTCCCTTGGTTTCCAAAAGTAGCCCCAAAGGAGCAATGAACCAGATGCCTTTTTGTGAATAAGAACTGAGACGATGATAAGAACTTGGGAATTGGAGAGAGTATTTAGAATTTTTGTCATAGGTAAGAAATTTAGTGAAGGGGCGGCTAGGTGGTACAGTGGATAGAGCACCAGCGCTGGAGTCAGGAGGACCCAAGTTCATATCTGGCCTCCGACACTTAATAATTACCTAGCTGTGTGACCTTGGGCAAGCCACTTAACCCCACTGCCTTGCAAAAACTTAAAAAAAAATTAATCTAGTGAAGAACAGCTTTCAGCACAGCCCAGGTTCCCACTGGGTGTGGAGGGGACCCAGGAGTCTCCGAATCTGAGAGACTTCTCAAAGGGACCTCATAGACCATCAAGTCCCACCTTCACCTCTTGCTCATGCTCCAAAGCCCAGTCTTTGCCAGAAGAGCTGTCATGATGCAGAGGACATGCTTGTCTACCCCAGCAAGGATAGAGAGGCTTCTCTAGAGGCAAAGGCCCCAGTTTCCTCACCAGCAAATGGGATCATAACATCATTGACCTTCCAGAGTTGATGGAAGGATAAAATGAGTTTGTAAATACCATGACCAGCACGTGAATTGGGTTTGAGTGAGTGAGGGCCATACAAAGTCACCAGACACTTTCTCCTCCTGAGCCATGTGAGTCCAGTGGTCAGATAGGAATCAGGACGACTAGAGACGGCCTGGGAGGCAAAGCAGTCAGGGTTAAGTGGCTTGCCCAAGGCCACACAGCTAGGTCATTATTAAGTGTCTTGAACTCAGGTCCTCCTGACTCCAGGGCTGGTGCTCTATCCATTGTGCCACTGAGCTGCCCCAAGATCTCAAATGAGGTAACGATGGCTATGAGGCAAGGATACGACCGTGGACAAGGCCAACAGCCTTCTCACTCTGCCCATTGGTGTCCTTTCAGTGTTGTCAGACCTTGATTTCTCACCGGGTGGATCCTGCCCTTCAGGACGGCGATGGCTACACGGCTCTGGACCTGGCGGTCTATAACGGACACCACGATTGCTCACGTTACCTGATGGAGGTGCAGAAGCTGGTAAGGTATCATGAGTGTGACAGGGAGAGTGGCAGGGGATGCGTCCTGTCTCTGCTGCCCTTCTTAACCCTGGAGGATCATCGAGGCTCTTTCCGCCATGCCCATAGTAATGGTTTCTAGTGATTTTTTTCCTAAGGACCCAGTGCAGGGTTGGGAAGCATTCTTGGAGGGGCAGGGAGGACTTGTGGGTTTGAAGTAGCTCAAGAATAAAAAGTACAAGGGAAAAAGCAAATGAGCCTTAGTCCTTCAGTAACAGGTTAGTGGAATCGGCTTCTTAGAGCACTGCAAATGGGGGTGGGGGGAGATAAGGTGCATGGATATAGCCAGGAATTACTTCACCTAGCTGAGAAGCAAGGGAGAGAGATGGTGGCATTTCAGAGGACCTGGTTTTGGTGTTCTCTGACTTTGAGGGGGGTCATCCTTCCCCCTAAGAGTCCAGCTAGGCCCTGTCCTCTCCCTCTCCCTGAGGGGCCCTAGGAGAGAGGCATCATGAAGGGAAGACTAGGGCAGGCCAGTGACACAAGGTCATTGGGGCCCAGTGCAGGCTTGTGAAGAAGCAAAGGTTCGAAAAACACCGCCTGTGTGTGGGGTGGGGTGGGGAGGGGAGTGGAGGGGAGCAAGCCTTGGCCAAGGACTCGGACTTAGTTATGACTTTGTAACGAGGGTCACTTTCGTTATTAATTATCATAGCTTTAAATGCCTGCAAACCCAAGCCCATGGGCCCATCTCAGAGCATGTGTTATGGTTAAACCTAAACCCACCAGAGAGGAGTTACCTACAGGGGCTCGATATCCCAACCTGGTCCAGGCTGCAAAAATCACACAATTGATGCATCTCTGCTGGGGCTGGCCTCAAGAGTATGGCATGGGAGAAGGGAGAGAGCCAGTGTAACAGAAGAGACTATGAGTCTTCAAGTCTGAGAATCTGGGTTCAGATAATCCCTTCGACCTAGACATCCTGGCCGTGGGAGCCTGAGAAAGTCGCCCACTTAACTTCTCCACTCGCCGGGGAATGCTTGGAGACTGTAGGCCGCAGGGATGGGGCTGTCGTGAGAAGGTAGAGGGAATGTCCACACTAGAAGTTCCTCAGCTCAATTAAATCACAGGGCTGGTCTCCCCACCCTCTTGCCCCCCAAAGTGAGAAGGTACCTGGAACTGGAGAGCCCACTTCTTGGCCTCAGCAGGACTCACAAAGAATGAAATGGTTATTGTACAGTCGTTTCCACTTGTGCCCAATTGTTTGTGGCCCCATTTGGGGTTTTCCTGGCAGAGAACCTGAAGTGGTTTGTCATTTCCTCCTCCAGCTTATTTTTACAGATGAGGAAACCAAGGTACATAAGGTGAAGTGAATTATGGGTTAAGTGTCTGAGGTTGAATTTGAACTCAAGTCCTCCTGACTCAAGGCCAGTGCTCCCATGCATGGTGTCTCCTAGCTGCCCTGTGTTATTCCTCCTTAGGGTGGAAAAGTAAAAACAAAACCTTTCTGCTTTAATGTTCTGGTATATGATGGGGGTGGGGTGGGATGGAGCAGGGATGGAACAGCACGGCCAGTCGATGAGCGATGATGAAATGCCTCCTAAGTGCTGGGGAGACAAAGAAAGGCTGGAGAGGGGCCCCGCTCTCCACCATCGTGGCTCTTGTGGGAGACAATGTGCAGGCGACCCACAAGATGCTTGTAGAATAACTGGACTCCAAACAAAGGTTTATCCCTGAGGCCTCAGGAGAGGCGTCCAGTCCAAAGAGCAGGCAGAACCTGCTCACACTTGGGAGAACAGAGGAGAGCCTCGTGCCAGGGGCTCGACACCCACCTTCCTGGGCTTACCGGTCCATAGGCACACGGCCTCCAGGTGTCTGTTTGGTTCTGGGCCGCCCCAGGCGTGGGTCTGCTGAGTGGAGGCAAGGCTGTCTCCCAACTAAGCGATACCTTCTTAGAGGCAGGACTTGTGGTCTAACTCGGGCACTTCATGGTGGTCCCTTCTTCCATCCCAGCATGTCCAAGGACAATTCTCGAAGGGGGAGGGACAGGAAACACCCCTTTGGCAGGGATGTAAATGGGACTTCTGAACCCATCTCATGCTGCCGGACAGTGGTGTTCTGGGGGGGCCTCACTGGGGATTACAGAATCACCCTTCAACTCTGACTGGAGGAGTGGTCACACCCAGAGACAGAGCTGCCCAGGCTTTTGTCTTCCTACACTGATGAAATAAATCACTCCTTCTCCCTATAAAAAAAAAGATGACTTACATGGTTTTTGTTATGGATCCCCAGAATCATAGATTTTTCAAGCTGGGCTTGGGCGGGGGGGGACCTTAGAGGTCACAGAACCCTACATCTCTAACTTAGAGATCATCTGGTTCAACCTTCTTCTTTTAAAACATGAAGAAACTGAGGCTAAGAAGTCAAGTGATTTCTCCAAGGTCATATGTAACTCATCAGTGTCTATGGAGAGATTTGAACCCAGGTCTTCCTGAGTCCAGATCTGGTGCCCAATTCACTACACCATACTGTCTAACAGAAATAGTGGGCTCAAGACCTGTGAAGTCTTATGAAGACCCCCGAGTCATAATTCTTGATGTTGGGTGGACATTGAGGTAGACTAGCTGGTGGTGTTCACTGGCTTCAGTCGCATCCTACTCTTCATGAGCCCTTTTGGAGTTCTCTTGGCAGAGGTCCTGGGGCCGTTTGCAATTTCCTTCTTCAGCTCATTTTACAGATGAGGAGATTGAGGTAAACTGGGAAAAGTGACTTGTCCAGAGTCACACAGCTAGGAAGTGTCTGCGATTGTATTTGAACTCAGGTCCCGGGTCCTCCTGATTCTAGGCCTAGGACTGTCCCCTCCCTCACCTAGCTGCCCTTGCAGTCATATTCTGCTTCAAAGATCTTAGGAAAGCTGCAAGATCGGTTTCATTCTGAAGTGAAGCAATGATTTTCTCCCCCCACCCCCCATCTCCCCCTCCCCACCCCATTCCCCACCTTTGGTTAATTTATCTCAGGAAGAAAAAAAATTGATAATTGATTTAGGTTTTATTTTTCCTTCCTTCCTTCCGTCCTTCCTTCCGTCCTTCCTTCCGTCCTTCCTTCCTTCCTTCCTTCCTTCCTTCCTTCCTTCCTTCCTTCCCTTCCCTCCCTCCCTTCCTCCCTCCCTCCCTTCCTCCCTCCCTCCCTTCCTCCCTCCCTTCCTCCCTCCCTCCCTCCCTCCCTCCCTTAGAAACTAAGCTTCCTTCCTTCCTTCCCCTCTTTCTTTCAGTGAAGGTCTGAATACATTTGGTACGGGGTGTTATGGGAGAGCCAGAGGAAGAAGAGAACAACATCTGTAGAGTGGGATAGAGAACCACTTTGCTGTGGGTGTTGACTCTTTGTGATCCATTTGGGATTCTCTTGGCAGAGATACAGGAGTGGTTCACCATTCCCTTCTCTAGCTCATCTTACTGATGAGGAAACTGAGGCAAGGCTGTGACGTGACTTGCCCAGAGTCACACAACTCCTTAAGTGCTGAGGTCCTTTTTGAACTCAGGTCCTCCTTACTCCAGGCTGGCATTCTCGCCACTGAACCACTGGGCTTTCGCTCTGACCAAGTTATATTGTAGTAAATGCCGGGCAGTGTTCGTGTGTTAGACCAGAGTCACTAGGGGGCCCTAGTCACTGGTCATTGGCTGGAGGAGAGACCCACCTGGCTGTATCCTCTCCCCTCTGCACCCCCTCCCCACCCAGACTCAACTGGGCCCCCATTCCTCCCAACCCTGATCTGGGCCCACCCCTCCCCCTCCCCCTCCCCCACCCAGGCGCTGATGCAGCCTGCTGCAATATTGATGGCAGATTGGGTATCACCGGCCTCCTCCTGGCTTGGCTTAGGTATCTTCCATCACAGACTCTGGCAGAAGGTGTTGAAAGAGATCATTTCCCCCATGACAAATGACCTGCAGTTGTCACCTGTGATTTTATCCTGGTGGACGAGGGTCTTTGCCTTCCCCACTTTGCATCTCTTCCTGGGCCCTGGTGTGGGAGGTCTCGTGGGCTGGTGGGATACCAGCTCCTACACACCTTCTTCCACCAGCACTGGAAGGAAGACCTCCTAGCCTATTTTACAGAGGAAGAAACTGAGGCCCAGAGTGAGTAGTGTGGAGGGAACAGTGGCCCCCGCCAGGGCCAGTACTCACGTATGCAGGGTCTTTGGCCACACTGTTGTTCATTAGCTGCCCTCCTGCTGCTCACATTTTAATTCCTGCCTGTCTGCCTGTCTGCCTGTCTCCCTGGCTGGCTGGCTGTACCCTGTTTGATGGGGTCACTTTTCCTGCCAGCTTCAGGAAAACTCGGAACGTTGTCCTAAAGTCTCTCTTTTTCCTATGGGGAGCTCTTAGTTGGGAAATGGTTCTCTACTTATACAGGTCCACACCTGCCCTGCTACTCCCTAGAGCATCTCCTAGAGCCCTGAGAGGGTAAGGGACTGGCCCAGGGTTCTAGTCAGTCAAGTCCGAGGCCAACTTGAACCCTGGCTTCCTTGACCCAGGACCAGTCCTCTCTCCTGGATGCTGTTGCCTCCCTGCCAGTCATCTCCAAAGTCCTCCTTAGCTGCCTTATTGAGGTGTAGAGGTGACCCTTTGTTCTTAGAGGATGTGCTTGACACTCTGGGAAAAGCTGAGTGTAAGCCTGGTGATGGACTGATGGTCCAGCTACCTGCCACCCTCCTGCCTGTCTGCCTAACCAAGGCCTCACCTGGCTGACCACAGAGAGGACTGTCACTGGACTGGCCTCCCAAGTTCTAGAGGGACTTTGGGAGGGAATACCTGTGAGTGACAGAGCCAAAGTACTAATTCATTCATTCATTTGTCACTTATTCATTTGTTCATTCATTTATCCATCTATTTATCCATCCATCCATCCATCCATCCATCCATCCATCCACCCACTCACCTACCTACCTACTCACCCATCCATCCACCCATCCACCCACCATCCATCCACCCACCTACTCATCCATCCATCCACCCACCCACCCACCATCTATCCATCACCCACCCATTAATCCGCCACCCACCCATCCATCCATCCATCCTCCCACCCACCCATCCAAAAACCATCCAAGAGGGTTGAAAGTAAGGCTCTAGTTTTGGAAACAGGAAAAGCAATGGCAATAACTGACTTTTATATAGTGGTGTAAAAATGTGTCAAGTACTTTATAAACTTTATCTTATTTGATCCTCACAATAACTCCAGGAGGAAGGTGCTATTACTGTCCTTAACTTAAAGATGGGGAAACTGAGGCAGCGAGTGATTGCGATTGACCCTAGGTCACACAGTTAAGAAGTATCTGAGATTTTATTTGAACTCAGTTCTTCCTGACTCCAGGCCTGTCTGTTTGTGCACTGTGGCACTTCCCTACAACTACTGATACCTACCAGCTGTGTGATCCTGAACTAGTCACTTAACTTTTCTATACCTCATCTTTGTCTCATGCAAAATGGGGTTAAGAATGCTGTGTGATCTTAAAGCATAAATGAAATATTTAGGCAAAGTTCATCACATGGGGTGAGATGAGATCACATTTGTAAAACTAAAAAAATTGTAAAAAAACTGAGCAAAACACTAGGCACACAGTTAGGTGCTCTATAAATGCTTATTCCTTCCTTTCCATTGCAAACATTGAAGTGCTGGGTAAGTGCTGGTCAGGATGATTGCTTCCCACTTATATCTGGTTGGTTTCCAATGGACTTCCCTTCTACTTCTATCCCATCTCTCCCTGGATTAGGCCTCACCCTGTCAGTCCCTTCAAGTGTCTCCCTCCTTCACACACCACAGCCAGCCTGGTCCTGCTCTTTCCTCACCAGTCCTTAGTTTAAAGCTAATCTGTAGCTTCCTATAGTCTCCCAAGTAAAATCCAACCCCCTTTGCCTGACATTCAAGGCTCTTCTCATCTTCCCTCCACACATTCTGGGCTGCCTTCACATTTGAACAATCCTGTGCAAATACAACAAGAATTTTAAACAGATTATCGACATCTTCTTTATCGACATTTCACATTAGGAAGAGAAAGAAGGAAAAAATCCCTTGAAACTAACAAATCTGTCAAAAAGGGGGCTATTGTATTCAGTGTTCACACTCACATTTCCCCACCTCTGTGAAGAAGCGGGAGATGTATCTTCTTCTAGCTCTTCTTTGGGGACAAACTGGATCATTCTAACTTCACAGAATTCTGTTTCAATGCTTTGATTTCTATTCTTGCCATTGACATCATTGGGTTCATTGGGCCATCATTTTCCTGGCTCATCTTACTGTTGCATCAGCCCTTATGCCTTGAATGTCTCTATATTTGCTATTCTCTTCCTTTCCTATGAGATAGTCATAAATTGCCATAATT
Organism: Macrotis lagotis; assembly: GCF_037893015.1. Lineage (NCBI taxonomy): Eukaryota > Metazoa > Chordata > Mammalia > Peramelemorphia > Peramelidae > Macrotis > Macrotis lagotis. Next base: position 11,668,608 of record NC_133663.1, on the reverse strand, counting down.
GGGTCATCCATTTCTCAGTTGTTGGTCATCTACTTTGTTTCTAGTTCTTTGCTATTACAAAAATAATGCTATAAATTAGTGTATATGGGGACTTTTTTGGTCATTGATCTCACAGCACTGCATGTCTTTTAGGTGGTATCCTAGGTCAAAGGATATAGACATTTTAGTTGCCCTCCTTGCATAGTTCCAAATAACTTTCCAGAGTAGATGGTGTAATTCACAGGTCCACTAGCAATGTCTTTGTCATGCCTGTGCAAAATTGATTATTCCCATCTTTGTCATCCAACTACTTGGGTGTGAGGTAAAACTTGAGAGTTCCTTCATGTAGATGCTAGTAGTACCAGCAAACATTTATTGAGTGCCTGTTGTATGCAGGCAGTATTCAAGGTGTTGGAGATTCAGAGGCACACCTTAGAGCTTGCATTCTATCGGAGGAGACATCAGGTACAAACTACCTTTATATCAATCCATCGGCAATATTGTTCTGTGTTCAGCATCATTTGAGGTGATAGAGATACAAAGATAAACATTGGAAACATTGTTTTAACATTAAGGCTCTTGATTTTGGCTTCTTCCTTACTTCTTCCCTTGTGAATTCCTGCAGGACAGGGACTTGAGCTTAGAGAAACTTGACCTGGTGCTCTGACCATACAGGTTGCTCGTAAATACTGTGGAAGGAACCTTGTAGGTCAAGTGATTTACAACTCTGGAGGGAGGTGCTATTATTCCCATTTTAATAATAAGAAAACTGAGGCAAATAGGGATGAATTCCAGGCTTCCTAACAAGGCACCATTTTCTATTCTCAATCTTGTTTAAAACTCACATCTCCTCCCATGTGGGCACATTGTGCCTTGCAGGTCAAGCCCCCAAACTTCAGCCCCAATGCATTTGTGAATTTTTTTTCAAATGTGATAGTATTGTCTCTTCTTCAAGGAGGACCTGCTGTTTTCTCGGCTTGTTTTTCTGTTCTGTGTCCTCTTGGCACATATGTCTGAGGCACATACGTCTCAGTGTATGATGAAGATAAATAGATTTTTTTTTATGAAGCTTTAGACACCGGTATTATCACTGTAAGGAAGTGAATGAAAGGGGCCTTGGGTGTTCCAGCTGCACATTCAGAAAAGGCTCAGCAGTCTGCTATAAAATAATGTGTTGACAATAATTATTTAGGTCCATTCAATAACTCCATGAATAAATGGATACTGAGCAAATACAAACAAAGGGTTTGTTTTTCTTCTTTGTCAATAGAGAAATCAAAGAATCAGTAAAGAACGGTCTCTTACTGGAGGCAGCACCCATTCATGAGGGGCAGTAATGATTAGAGAAGCAGTGACTCTGACACTAGGGCAAGGCTGTTCATATGGGTCCATGTAATGTTGTGTATAGGCTATGGCAAGTAGGCTGTTTTGGTTGGAATGCAGAGTGCCTGAGGAGGAGGAGGTATAGGAAATCATCCCGGAGTGATGACAGCATTATAATTCACATCCCTCATCATCTCTGCCCTGCAGTGGCTTCCTAGTCAGTCTCCTTGGTTCTAGTCTTCCCTGTCCCCCACCCCATTTTAAAACATTCTCCATAGAAGTGGCAAAAAAAACTTCCTAAAGTGCAGATCTGACCGTGTCAACTTCCTGCTCAGAAGTTATCAGTGACTCTCCATGTACTCTATGGTAAAATATAAACTATTCATCCTGGCTCCTGACTCTATTTCTAGGGTTCTTTCACTGATCAGGGCAGGGCCACCAAGGGGCTTATTCTTTCCAGGGAACCCTGAGCCCTACTCATTTCTAGGAATCATAGAGTTAGTTACTAGAGCTCAGAGACCATGGCCAGTCATCTAGGCTGGTCCCCTCATCTGAAACAGAAGGATGCAGTGGCCCAGTCTGCAGGAGGTCCCCTACTGCTTTGTGGCAGCCCCTAGCTGGGCCTCTGGGTCCCCTTCCTCTCAGGAGAGGGCTCAAAGAGTCAGGTCACTCAGGGCTTGTAACGGAATCTCAGCTGCCAGGCTTGATTTCAGGGTTTTCATCAAGTGGGGCAAGATTTTCTTTGGTCATTGGGTTATATTACCGCCGAAGTAGCCCCTGCATAATGTATGCCAAGACTAGTCAAGGTGCCAATGTCACTGGAAAGAAGAGAAAACAACCAAAGGCCAGTGAGAAGAAAGGACCAAACTCTCAGTCAGTCAGAAAAGACTCAGGCTGGGCACAGGATGCCAGCCTGCCTTTGTCTCAGTCATCCAGCTTCCTAAGCTGCCATTTACCCAGAGACCAGACAATCATAATACACCAAGAACCAGATTTCCTGCCAGAAACCTGCAAAGTAACCATTAGGAATGACTTCAGTATACCAGAAACTTGAATCCAGGATGTCCTGGGTTCAAGACCTACTCCTGGCATGGCATGCACCAATCATGAGACCCCCCCCACCCCAACCTGGCATTGCTTTGGACTTCTCCCCTTGCCAAAGGCTCTTCCCTTTCTGTGAGTCTGGAGAGACTGAGAGCCCTCTACTTAGGACTAGAAAGGAAACAGATTCTATGGAAACGAAGAAATTAAAACTATTTTTAAAAAGAAATTCACAATTCCCAGATGAGGAAGCACTCTCTAAGTCTTTGAGGTTTCTTCTAATATGGGGATTCATCATCACATGATGAAATAACCAGTTTGGACAGTTTATAAACCAGTTTATAAATGGACAGTTTATAAATCCTGAAGCACCTTCTTAGTCTAAGAAATGTTTAATTTCCATTCACTTTTCCTCCAAAGTGCATTTTTTTGGACCTGAATTCTTTGAAAGCACGAGCATAGATTACAGTTGGTGATATTTCTTCACCAAGGAATATTTCCTATACAGAATAGCCCTCGTCCCTGACTGTTCTAGAGTGGTAATGAGGGTGAACTTGGAATTAGGAAGACCTGGGTTCAAATTTTGCTTCTGATGCTTGTTGGCTGTGTGACCTTGGGTAATTGGCTTATCCTTCCCCAGTCTCTTTTTCCTATATCCAAAAACATTTATTGAGCGCTCACTGTGGCCCAGGCCCTGAGGATAAAGAAATAATCTCCTTGCTCGGAGACATAAAGAACTCTGCCTCCCCCTTCCTCTCTCGCCCTTACTGGTTGTGAGTCTCAGAGGAGAGAAGGTTTGTAAGGAACTTTGAAACCCTTAAGTGGTTATAGAAATGGTGGATATTATTAATCATTAATCATTATTAGTCAAGGCGTGCTGTGCTTGGGGAGGTGGGGGTGGGGAGCCAGGGACTTCTGATTCTGAGGAAGCCTCTTGTAATGGAGCACCCGAGCCAGAGCTGGGCCCCCTTCTGTGACCCCTCCCCCGTGTATGAGCCCTAGAGAGTGGGGGACCCTACACTAGAAGGAGCTCAGAAACCCTCTCCTCCACTCTTTGTACTTTGGAGATGAGGAATCTGAAATCCAGGGAGAAGAAGGGGCTTGGTTGGGGTCCTACTTGAGGCAGGATCTGAATCTGCATTTTCTGACTCCAGAACTCTTGTCCATGCTGCCTCTTTGCTTAATAGTGGATTGCAAAACATTCCCTGAAAACATTTGCTTTTCTTGATTACTCCTTATAAATTCAGTCCCTCATAAACTCCCCAGCAATCTCTGGGGTCTAAACTCTGCAATCTGGACTTTTTTTTTTAAGTTTTTGCAAGGCAATGGGGTTAAGTGCTTTGCCCAAGGCCGCACAGCTAGGTAATTATGAAGTGTCTGAGGCTGGATTTGAACTCAGGTCCCCCTGACTCCAGGGCCGGTGCTCTATCCACTGTGCCACCTAGCTGCCCCTAAACCTCCAATTCTAAGTCATCTGAATGTCTGACAAGTTTGTCGTCCTTGTCTTTCTCGGAGTCATTGCTAAACACAAAAGAAGCCTCCCCTCCACCCCCAAAGCGGGGTTTGCCTTGTTGCGCATCTCCCCCAGGGAGGGTGTGCTCGTTATAAATGCTTTTTCAGTCTAGTCAAGTCAAAAAACAGCTGGCTGTGATGGACGCTGGCTGGACCAGAAACGGCCAAAACGTGAACCTGCTCCCTGGAGCTTGCGTTCCAGTGGGAGAGACAGCGTGTAAGCTAACTTTCCTCCTTCAGTCGATGGTCTGCAACCTGGGCTTGTAGAGGGCTCTGGGGCACGGAGACTTTACAGTGACCTGCCCAGGGTCACACAGTCTGTGTGTGTCCGAAGCAGACTCTAAAGGAGACTGTGGCTTTCCCTGACTTTGTAAGTCTTAAAGGGCCATTCAAACATGAGTTATTACTATTATTAGCAATAATAGCAGCCCCACTCTTCACCCCACCACCACCCTATTCTATTAGGATTTGGGGTTTAAAGTTTAGAACCAGAAGAGGCTCCAGAGACCAGAGTCCAACCTTTTTACAGAGAAGGCAAGTGAGGCCTGGGCTGGGTGGGGGCACCTCAGCTGATGGCACACGGATCACCATGAGCAGAAGAACTGGGATCTGGGGTCTGGGGCTTCGATGCTGAAGCCAAGGCTCTACCCATTGCACCTCGCTGCCTCCCGGGAGCTGCCATCAGATCTACTGATTCCTCACATCAGGGTGTGCTACCCTGCAGACTTCCAGACCCAAAGGCAGAATGACCAGGGTTCAGACCATGGCTGCTCCCTTCTACTGCCCCTTCTCCACCCCCAACTTCCTGGCCTCGGGGAGAGTCTTCCTGTTGGCCGGGTCCATGGGCCAGGGCATCGATGGCTTTGCACCTGGGAGCACCTGTCCTCCAGGATGGGCCTCTTCCCTTTCTGGACCTCAGATTTTCTCTGCAAAATGAGGTTGTTTCCCCGGCCCCTCTGAGCTCTCAATCTTCAGGCTAATGTCTGTAGAACATTCAGCCAGTGCATGTGAGGCACACAGCAGGCACTTAATAAAGGTATGTTCCTTGGGCAGGGCTGTACAGGTCATCGAATCTAGCCCATCCCTAGGGCCATCAGTTGACAAGCATTTAATAGACACTTACAGCATACTCTGCGCTGTACTAGTCTGGGGGGGGTGGGCGGCACAGAGATATGAAGAGCCCTTGCCTTCAGAGATCTCCCATGCTAATGGGGAAGATTGTCTGCTGATTACTGGGAACAGAAAAGATAAGTCAGTAGAAGCAGGAGGTGGCCTCGGGGGGTGGCACGAGCATAATGGGGGATGAGGAAAGGTCTCTTTCAGAAGGTGGGGTTTGAACTGAGTCTTGATGGAAGCAGGTGGAGGTGAAGGAGAGCCTTCTGAATGTGGGCACAGCCCGGGCAAAGACCCAGAGTCAGGAGATGGAGGAACAGCCAGGTGGGTGGCACCTCCGAGGGAGGATATAAAACCAGGCCTTGTCTGGGGCCAGCAATCTTCCCGAGGGGCCTGCCTTTGAGGAATAATGGGGTTCATCACATTCAACTTGTAACCATTTAGTAACAGGGAGGCACCCCCAGTAATGCAGGTGCACGAGCCCAGGTGGTTTCTTGACTCCCACCCACTTTCCTGTGAGGTTCTCTTGGGCCATCCTGGAAGATCTGACCTCTGGAGCTTCCAGGATGGGCAATGTTCTCCCAAGGGAGGCTGCCAGGCTCCCTCCTGACAGCTTCAGGTAAGAGATCCAGCACCCCATCCCACCTGATGGTGAGCCAGCCACATGATACTGATACCCCAGGCCTTCAAATATTGATGGCACGCTAAGACTGACTCCCTGACCCCCCATCCTCTCTGGAGGAGGCTGGTGCATAGCATGATGGGCTGGTCAGGTGCATCCAGGCTGGTGGGCTGGCAGCTCCAGCTTCTCCTCATGGTGAGTTGTCCAGGGCTGGCCCTTTGTCCCACAAGGGTTGCAGTTTGGGGGGGGCTGACCTATCCCCCCCCAGCTCTCTGTTGGGTCCTTCCTGCTGGCTCTTGAAATGGATTTCCCCTACTCCCATCCTGCTCCTCCAAATCCCTCTGTCGTGTTTCCCGTTTGGGTGGTCCTTTAAGGGCCCAGAAGGGGTTTCCTCTTCCCTAGGATGCCCAGAGTCTGTGGGTGAGCCGAGGGTTAGGTTTCACTGACTCCCCTCTCCCCTCCTGGAAGGGAAGTGTGACAAGGATTTGGAGCCCTGGCACTTTTCCATTTGGTCTAGCGGGCTCTAGATAGAGGGTCCGCTAGCTGGATGACCTGGGGCAAGTCGTGTGACCTCTCTCATCCTCAGTTCCCTCATCTGTAAATTGGGCAGCAGCCAGTCCTGGGAGAAAAGGGGGGTCACGTGTGGAGCCAGAGGACCGGGGTTCAAATGTGACTTTTGTGTGACCTTGGGCAAGTCCCTTCCTTTATCTGGGTTCCGGCTTCCTCACTGTAAAATGATGACATTGGCCTGAGGGGCTCTGGGTCCTCTTCCATCTCTCAAACCCAACTATCCCAAGTCCAGCCATGGGACCAGTAGCCATGAAGTTGGCTCCTTGAGGAAGGTGGTACCAGTCTGTCTGGGCTCTGATACCCCCTGACCTCATTCTTGGACCAGGAAAACTGTTTCGGGCTCTTTATGGAAGGTTTGATCTTGTAGGTGGAATCTTCCACTGAATGAGGGATGCTGAGCCCAGGAACACAGAGGCTTAGAGCCCGGAGCTCATGGAGAGCTGGATGTTGAAAGGGGGGCCCTTGGGGATGGGGAGGGGTCTCAGGTGGGCTAAGAGTTCAGACAGGGCTGGGGTACTGTTAGCAGTCCAGACCCAGGACCCACCATGGGCAGAGAAAAATGCACCCTCCCCCCAATACCTGGATGAATTTGTCTTGGTTATGAGAATTCCCACTTACGGCTAGGGTGTCCAGTGAAAGTTCCAGACTCTCTTCCCTGAGGTCCTTTGGAGTTAAATTTCAGGGTCCCTGGGCATGCAATCCACTTTGGGGACTGCACCCACCAGGTGAGCTCTCAGTTTCGATCACTCCTAAGATAGGGAACCATCTCCATCGCCTCTGGATATATGAACCCTGCTTCTGTCTCACAAAATGTTTGGCAGCAGCCATCTCACTACAAAGACGGAGCTGGTTCAGAAATGGGACAAGTCCCTAAAATGAAAGAGCAGATAACAAAAAGGATCATTAGAGACCAGGTCTTAGATCTATGATGGTACTGAGTGGGCATCATTGCCAATTCACATGACAACCATTGGGCAAGGGGGTGAGTTTGGGGTTTGGGCCCTGGAGTCCTCTGAGAATTTCATTCTTCACCCCCTCTCTTACTGGGGGAGCCCAAAAGCAGGGGTCAAAAATCAGTGGAAACATGGGTACTCAGTTTTTTGTTTTTTTTTTTTTAGGCAATAGGGTTTAAGTGACTTGCCCAAAATCATATAACTGGGTAATTATTAGGTGTCTGAGACCAGATTTGAACTCAGGTCTTCCTTACTCCAGGACCGGTGCTCTATCTGCTGTGCCACCTAGCTGTCCTCTCAATTACATTCCAGTCTAGTTCTCTAGTTCACCCACACAGAAGTATTGAGGATTGGAGGTTTGATGCCTCTGAGCTATACAGTGGAAAGAGTTGTACTGAGTGATCCCCAAGATCCAAGTCTATGGCTTTCTGAACTGTTTATTCTGAATGTGTATCAGGTGATTGAGATACATGACTACACACACATACACACACTGACCCCCACACACTGACCCCCACACACACACAGACACACTGACCCACACACACTCACACTCACACACACGTTGTTGGACTTTGACCCAGAAGGTCTTGTAGATCAGCTAGTCTCACCAGTCATTTTACAGATGAGGAAATTGAGATCAGAGAAATTAATTACCTGGGTCAGGGTCGCACCCCATGATGCTAAAGGTGGAATTCAAAGCCTGACCCTACCTTCTTTCTCTTCTACCATTTCAGAGTCCCTCTCCTCTAATGGGAATGAGGTCCATCAGTGGATAAAATGACCAGGTCCAAATGAGAATTGGAGATAGGAACTCTGCTCATTACTTTAATAACTAGGGCAGCTTGGTGGAGTGGAGGACAAAGAGAACTGTTATCTGGATCCAGAGGCCCAGGGTTCAATTCCTACCCTTGCCTCTTGTTACTGTTGTTAGCCAGGCTCGGGACAGAGTCAAAGTTAGGGCTGAGAAATGCATTTGAGTGGAAAAACTTGGGCTCGTTCTCATTAAAGTGTGAATAATTGAGATGGGATCCTTATGTGGAAGCAGGCAGGCTATTATCAAGTGAAAATGAAAAATGAACTGTCCTGATTGTATTTTACCTGATAATTCCAGCCTCTGCCTTGGCGTTTCCTGTTGGTGTGGTTTCTGCCTCCTCTTTGTAAGTGGACCAGAGGCTTTCTATGAGGGCTCCAACTCAAGCAGATCAGGGAAACTGATCTCTCCTCATACATGAGACGGGCCCTCTCCTGTCTCCAGGTGCCAGATGTCCTCCCTTCTCTTTCCCCACCCATGACCAAAAGCTGATCTCAAGAAAGGTCTGATTTCATTCATTTCCACCCTAGTGTGAATGAGTTCACTGTCTTTGAGGCCATGGTAAGGGACAGGGAAACAGGATGCCTCTTGGTGCTCTAGGGGTTCACAGATGGAGAACTGGGAAGGACTGGGGGGGTGTCCTCTGGCCTCACTTTTCTATTTTATAGATGAGGAAACCAAGGGAAGAAAGGTGACTTGTCAATGGTTACACAGGTTAGGATTGGCAGAACATGGGTTTGAATCCAAGACCTCAGAATGTGGATCTGGAGAGCTTTCCAAGGTACCACATTCCCCAGAGACTTGGAATAAGGACTGAGGGATGGAGCCCTGACAGGCTGATGAACCTTTCCTGGGAGGAAAATCAGCACCAAGGAGAACATCTGGTTTAGGGAAAACTGATGTTTATCTTGGACCTTGAAGTTTGCAAATCCCAACTCTATGGGGAAGGTGGTGCGTCCCCATTGTACAGATTGAGCCTCAAGGAAATCAAATTACTTGCCCTTGAATGAGAACTGAGGTGGAGTTTAGACAGCTGGGCTCCTGAATCTAGGCCCAGTCCTTCATCCACCAGACCAGATATGCTTCTCATTAACTGGCAATTTTCTGGCACTGCCATCCCAGGGAGGGGACCTTTCTTTTCTACCTTTTTCAAGTATCCCTCACAATCAGAACTCCTTCCTTAGGCACAGGCGGATAATGAATGTCCATAGCGAATGCAGAATGGAGCTTTCCCAGGACCGTCTTTACTGACTGGTTCCCCTTGGACCTCACACTTTCTTGTTCCTGGTATTATAGGTGCGTGTGTGTGTGTGTGTGTGTGTGTGTGTGTGTGTGTGTGTGTGTTAAACCCCATGTCAGATTATGAATTAAAGATCATAAAAACAATACTAAAAAGTCCAGCAAGATCCATCAGCACATCAAAAAAACTGTATTTGTAAACCATCTTCTGTCCTACCGTCCTGCCCCCCAGGTTCTGACCTCTGGCAAGAGAAATTGGGGTGTCTCCTCTTGTCTCTTCTTAGAACCAAGCTTATTCTTTATGATCTGGCAGCACTCAGTTTGCATTGTATTTTGATTTTTGTTCTTTCCATTTCCATGGTGGGAGTCACTGTATATATTGGTTCCTAGCTGCTTACTTCACTCTGAATCAGATCATATCATGTCTATGTATATTCTTCTCTGTATTCCTTGTGTCTCATTTCTTACAGAAAATATTCCACCACATTACCACAGTTTATTTTTTAAATTTATTTAAGGCAATGGGGTCAAATGACTTGCCCAAGGTCACACTGCTAGGCAATTATTAATTTCTGAGGTTAGCTTTGAACTCAGGTCCTCCTGACTCAAGGGCCAGTGCCCTATCTACTGTGCCTCCTAGCTGCCCCTACCATAATTTCTTTATCCACTACCCAGTCTATGAGGATCTACTCTGTTTTCAGTTACTAAAAATATTTTGGCATATTGAGAATATTTTGTTATATAGAAATTATTTTGGTATATAGAGAGCTATGTTTTTTGTCAATGACCTCCTTGGGGAGCATGGGTTATTAGCAGTGAAAACTTTGGGGGATAATCATGGACATTTTGACACTTTCTTTACATAATTCTCAAATGATTTTTTAAATGGTTGGACCAATCACAGCTCCACCAACAATGCATTAGCATTCTTATCTCTAGTTATAGGGTAGGTGTCTATCTTCATTGGTAGAAATTACAGGAATAAGCAAAAAAACATTTTGCATTTATTCATCTGTGTATATAGTTTCCCCTTATAGAATGCAAGTTTCTTCACTGCAGTTCAATTCAATTCAATTGAATTAAATTTGATTCTTGCCTATTACTTACTATGGAACCCAGGACAAACGAGTTAACTTCCCAGGATCTCAGTTTCCCCATTTATGGCGCCTTCTAGATCTGCAACATTATGAAGTGGTCCCTGCTCTCAAGAATCTGACCCTTTCCTGGTCTGAGGAGTTCAGAGGTTGGGAGCAGAGGTATGGTGGCACATATGGCATCCACACCAATAATTGAGATTCTAGACACGAACTACTACTATTCCATTACATTCAGGGACCACAGTTTGTTTAGTCATTGCCCAGTCCTTGAGGATCTACTTTGTTTCCAGTTATTAAAATATATTTTTGATATTTTCATGTGTTCTGCATAAGGAGGATGCTCTGTAAATGTGTGCTGAATTGAGCTCCACATTCCCTGGTGAACTCGTTGGCCCTTGTTCCCTCCCCCTGGGATACCCATTCCTGCCTCTTGGTCCCAGAAGAGCCTCGATGAGTGGCTGCACACAACAAGTGCCTAATTGATGCTTTTTGACTTTGGGAGTGACCATCCAGCTCTCCAACCAAAGTATTTGGCTTAATGGTGATGCTCTTAGGAGCATCGAAGGACACAAATGACTGTACCTAATGGAAACAGATAGTGACTTTTAATTGCTTCTAAGTTTATTGATTTTTATTTCAATAAGCGACATCAGGGGCTCCCAGGAGCAGCACCATCACATGGACTGGAAAGCATCTGTCAACTGAGAGACTGGAATTGGGGCTGCTTTGGGGGCCTTCTCTGGAACTTGTGGGGCTACTGAAGATGTCAGCATTCTTTAGAACCTGGAAGAAGGATTTCAGCTCCTTTTCCTCTCTAAATTCCTCTCCTTTCCCTCTCTTTGTGAGTTAGTGATGCTGAACTGGGAGGCAGGAAGACCTGAGTTCAAATCCTTCTTCAGGTATTCTTAGATGTGTCAATCTGGAGAGATCACTCAACTTCCTAGGGTTTGGTTTCCTCATCTATAAAATGAGTGAGGGCCTGTGAAATCAATGTTTTTAATAACCTTTCCAAGTTCCAAGGCTATGGTCTTAATGCTGCATCGGAATGAAGGGCTGTGATTGTTAATGATGCTTCCATCCACAGTGGTCAGATGAGGCAGATTGTAAATAAAGGATGGAATGAAATCCTCATGCAGCCTGAGTCTCCCCATGTCTGGTAGACTGGAAGCACAGTGGTTCCCTTTGCTGGGCTCCATCACCCATCTCCTTTTCCTCTATCCCTGCCCCTCCCCCAAAGACAGTCTCACCCCATCACCCCAGCCCTGTATCCTGGAGCTGCTTGGGGCATCCCGTCTCTCTTCCTAGGGTCCTTGAGTTCAGGGGGCTTTCCATTTAATACAGTCTGCTTCCCTTCAAGGTTGCCACAATATACAATGAGGATAAAGCCCATGAGCAGAGGAAGAAGATGGAACCAGAGGAGGACACCAAGGAGGGCCTCATCTCTATTCCACTGGATGAACTGAACCCATTGGACATCGATGCTCTGGTGCCCACGGAGGACGAGAATGGTCAGCCTATCCCAGAATGGAAACGGCAGGTGATGGTGCGGAAGCTGCAGGCCCGCCTTTGGTCAGAGGAGATGACAGAATGGAAGGTGAGGTATTTTCCAGGAGAAGCTGGTTGATGTTTGACGAAGGCAAACATTTATTTAGCTGTGTTCTTTATTTACAAGGCAGTCCTTTATTATGTAGCAGGTATGAGAGATGTGAAGACTAGTCAAAAGAAAGGGCTTATTCTCCTGCATTGGGTGGGTATGAAGAGGGGAGTAGCAGTAGGAGGGTGGAGGGTCTGTGGCATGAAGGAACAATCATCCAGTAGCCTTACTAGAGCTATTAACAATGAGGGTGAAGGGGTTGAGTTGTGGGTGGCACCCATAACAGTGGTCACATTGACCATCTCCAATTGGACAAAGCCTGACATTGATCCAGAACCATCACCTTAAGAGTGATTTCTTGTGTTTGCAGTTGTTGGTGCAACCTGATTGGACCAATATTTGGATCATTGTTTGGTAGTTTGTCCCACTGATGAACAAAACAACTGAAAAGAGCCCAAGATAACAAGGTTCTTGGAGCCCTTTATAAATGACCTTAAGAGTCAACCTAAGGATACCAGAAAATGGGACTTGGAGAAAAGCAAGTAGTGAGGTCCTTGGAAAAAAGGGTATATTGTGTTCTGAAGCTTAAAATACTTAGCCATTCCTTTTGCACCCTCCCCCCAGACAAACTGGACTTATCTAAGGTGGAGGACAACTGAGGGAAAGGTTCACGGATCACACAGCATGGGAAAAGTGGGAATGAGTGGAGTCTGTCCTACTGGAACCTTGGGAGTACAAATCCATTGAAATTTTGACTGGGAATCTATCAAGAGTCTACAAATGCCTACCCAAGGAGCACCCCCCTCCCTCATTCTTCCTTTCCCCAAAGAAAAATGCTTGTCTCTTTTTGGTGAAGGACAGTTGCGGACTATACTCCCAAATAGAGCAAGGGCCGGGGAAGGTGAAATAAACTCTCAATTCTAAATTAGGGGGAATTGCCCAGGGTCCCGGAAGATAGTTATTAGTTGCTATTAGTGCCTCGGAGTTAGAAGTGGGATGGTATCCGCATCCCCAACATCTCTTCCCTCTTTCTTTCCTGACAGAACAGTGGCAGTGACTCCATAGAGGTGGGGGACTGGAGGTACTCACAGACCCACCATGCCATCTTGGGCCCCTATGGCGAGCTACTGACAGAGGATGACCTGGTGTACTTGGAGAAGCAGATTGAGAACCTGCAGATGAGGAAGAGGTGCCAAGAATACGAGAGCGAGCTTGGGCGGCTGGCCGAGGAGCTCCAGAGCCTCCTCCCGGCTCCCATCGTCAACATCACCGTCAACAGCCGCTTCCTGAGCTGCCACCCAGAAAAGGAAGAATCTTCTCCTCCCGTGGCTGAGGAGGAGGGTCAGACACTGCCTTATTGGTGCGGACACATCTCACGGATGGTGAAGAGCATGGCGGTGCTGCTGAAGAACATGAACGGCCTGGCCAGGTTGAAGGAGACCCCTGTCCCCAAGACCTCATTCAAGGTCAAGGGGGGTATTGTGGGCCCCTCAGGGAGTGTTGCAGAGAAGGAGATCCTGGAATGTGGGGTATCCGTCAGAAGCCTCAGGGACACCTTTGAGAAGCAAACAAATCCAGGACTGCCCTGTGGAGTGAGGGTCCCCTCAGGGAAAGGCCCAGGGGCCTCCTGGGAAGTTGGTGCTGCTGTCACCTCCCCCAGGGTGCAGAATAATGCACAGGCTGGGGAGACGCAAGCAGCTGGGGACCCCGAAGAGGCCAGTGATTCGGGCATCAGCTGCGAGGAAGCCTCCTCTGAGGCGGGCACCTGCCCCACCCCTGTGCCCGATTCCTCCAGCCTGCGGAAAGAACGGATTGTCATGCTCTTTCTGAGTCACTGGAAGAAGTCGGCCTATACCCCTGCCCTGAAGACAGCAGCCAGGAGGACCCTGGAGTCCTCCAAGGCCAGCCTTCCCCCGGCACCCACCAGGCCCGTCCGAATGGAGTCCCTCCCACTTCCTGGACAGTTTCCCCTTCGTGAGTCCAGCAAATTCGGCCAGCTACTCCAGCAGAGAAGCATCATCTCCCACCTGCTGGGCAACTGGAAGGACGTCATCTCCCATGTACCCGCCAGGCAGATCCGCCGCCTGAGCCGCCAGCCCATCACCTACTCCCCAGAGATGTTCCTGCCCTATGTCAGTGGGGCCCCCATGGACTACCACAGCCTCACCCTGGACCTCTTCATGCTGGGCTACTTCCAGATCCTGGAGCTGGACCTGCCCCCTGAAGAGCGCAAGATGAGACACCTGCTCTGCTTCGAGGTCTTTGACCACCTGGGTGGCCACAGCTGGGAGACCGTGCGCAGCTTCCATAAGGCAGTGACTGATGAGATCGAAGCCGGCCGGCGAAGCTGGAAGGATGGCTTCGAAGACATCAAGGCCCGCTTCTTCGGCAGCAGCAAGAAGCCCGAGTGGGAAGTGGAGCCCGTCCGCAAGTCGGGGCTCACCTCCATCCAGCCCCCACCCAGGGCTGTGACCCACACTGGGCCCCAGGAGCCCAGGGGCCGCAGACCTAGCAGTGGCCCTGAACTCGGATCCTTTAATAGTGAAGATATCTGTGGCTACATTGACAGAAGCTTTGCCTTCTGGAAGGAGAAAGAAGCAGAGATTTTCAACTTTGGAGACTGAGATCAATGGGGAGACCCAGGCCCCTGCCGGGGCTTTGTGTGTGCATGCCTTATGCATTTGTGTGTGTGTGTGTGTGTATGTGTGCTTATAAACAGTGGATGGAGAAGCAATGGCTATCTGCCTGTCCAGACCTTGCGCCACTTTTCCCAGGTCAAGAGGCCATTTTTCATTTCAGGATACGTGGAAGGCGAACCCATGGACATTCCCTCAATATGCCTTCAAATTTGCAAATATATTTACTCAGTTGGGAAGACATGAATGTGCCATGTCCTTCTCTCTGCCCCTCTGGTTTTCAGGTGAAATAACTCCTGGTGTGGAAAGTCTCTCCATGGGTTCAAATCAACTCCTCTCCGATCTCAGAGAGGTCTGGGCTGCTGAGAGGGTAAGAGGCTTGTCCAGACTCATGTGGCTGGTCCTTGTCAGAGTCAGGATGTGACCCTGTGTCTTCCTGATGCCTGGGATGGTCCTCTCCCACCTAAGACATGCTCCTTCTCTTTGGTTTTCATAGAGTCACAAACTCTCAATGTGAAAAATGTCCACAAGGATCATGTTAGCTCACCCATCCCTGGCCAAGACTCTCTTCTTCGGCCTTTCACTAAAGGAGTTTGGGGGTAGGGTTGCTATATAGTTTGAGGTCCCGCTTTGAGGCCAGTTGAATAGTCAAATGGTCTTTCTTAGGCAGTGTAGAGTTTGTACTAAGGAGACCTGGGTTTGAATTTTACCACAGATATTGCCTTGCTGGGAGATCTTGGACATGTCTCCTAATCTCTCATCATCTCACTTGGCTTCTCAGTAAAATGGGGATACTTGGGTGCAGTTTTGGTAAGGACAGGGCTCTGAAAATTTCAAAGCACCAGGAAAATATGAGGATATTCCAGTTAAGACCATGAATTGAAATCCACCTTTCTGCACCAGCTCAAAACCTCTTCTTTGTCACATCCCTCTTTTTTTTTAGTTTCTTTTTTTAGTTTTTTGCAAAGCAAATGGGGTTAAGTGGCTTGCCCAAGGCCACAGGGCTAGGTCATTATTAAGTGTCTGAGACCAGATTTGAACTCAGGTACTCCTGACTCCAAGGCCAGTGCTTTATCCACTACGCCACCTAGCCGCCCCCCACATCCCTCTTTAAACTTGTTTCAGACTTTAACACTGGGGACAGCTAGGTGGCACAGTGGATAGAGCATCGGCCCTAGAGTCAGGAGAACCTGAGTTCAAATCTGACCTCAGACACTTAATAATTACCTAGCTGTGTGGCCTTGGGCAAGTCACTTAACCCCATTGCCTTTCAAAAACCTGAAAAAAAAGAGACTTTAACCCTTAATTCTTTTAGATTTTTCCCAAGTGTCACCCATCACACTTCACCCTCTAGGTTCAGTCTAATTAATAGGCATTTATTAAGCATTTCCTAAGTCAGACACCTTGCCAAGAACAGAGAAAGACAAAATCATTCCCTCCCTTTAAGAAGCTTACATTTTGATGGTGGAGATTCCATGCAAAGAACTAAGGACAGAAAAACCACCTGCAGAGTAGATGGCATGCAATCAATGTTTTTTTTTGTCTAGACGAATCGTTCATTACTCTCTCTTCGGTGGAGCCATGGTCACCATGTGTCCCTCTGGACATGAATCAGCTTATAAATGTCCTTTAGAAAGTATGGTGCCCAAGACTGAACACAGCACTGAAGATGTCCTCAAGACCATCTACTCCTTAGGACCGGACACAATGAGATCCCCTAGACTGGTTCTCGTTGCCATATTACACAGCTGATGGATTTTGAGACTGCCAGTCCATCCCAAACCCTTGATCTTTATTTCCAGATTCATTCTGTCATCTAACATATAAACCATCATCATTAACTTTGAGTCATTTGCAAACTTGAAGAGTACCCTAGTTATTCCTTTTTTCCAAATTGTTGATGAAAATGTTAGACATAGGGCTGGTTTCTTTTGGTACATGATTTTGTCTGTATCTATATCTATATCTATATCTATATCTATATCTATATCTATATCTATATCTATACCTATATCTATACCTATACCTATACCTATACCTATATCTATATCTATATCTATATCTATATCTATATCTATATCTATACCTATACCTATACCTATATCTATATCTATATCTATATCTATATCTATATCTATATCTATATCTATATCTATATCTATATCTATATCTATACCTATATCTATACCTATATCTATACCTATATCTATATCTATATCTATATCTATATCTATATCTATATCTATACCTATACCTATACCTATATCTATATCTATATCTATATCTATATCTATATCTATATCTATATCTATATCTATACCTATATCTATATCTATGTCTATATCTATATCTATATCTATATCTATATCTATACCTATATCTATATCTATATCTATATCTATATCTATACCTATACCTATACCTATACCTATACCTATATCTATATCTATATCTATATCTATACCTATACCTATACCTATACCTATACCTATATCTATATCTATATCTATATCTATATCTATATCTATATCTATATCTATATCTATATCTATATCTATATCTATACCTATATCTATACCTATATCTATACCTATATCTATATCTATATCTATATCTATATCTATATCTATACCTATACCTATACCTATACCTATATCTATACCTATATCTATACCTATATCTATACCTATATCTATACCTATATCTATATCTATATCTATATCTATATCTATATCTATATCTATATCTATATCTATATCTATATCTATACCTATACCTATACCTATATCTATATCTATATCTATATCTATATCTATATCTATACCTATACCTATACCTATACCTATACCTATATCTATATCTATATCTATATCTATATCTATATCTATATCTATATCTATACCTATATCTATACCTATATCTATACCTATATCTATATCTATATCTATATCTATATCTATATCTATATCTATACCTATACCTATACCTATACCTATATCTATATCTATATCTATATCTATATCTATATCTATATCTATATCTATATCTATACCTATACCTATACCTATACCTATACCTATACCTATATCTATATCTATATCTATATCTATACCTATATCTATACCTATACCTATACCTATATCTATATCTATATCTATATCTATATCTATATCTATATCTAATCTATAGCTCTAGCTCTAGCTATTTCTCTTTCTCTCTCTCTATCTCTATCATCTCTATCTCTATCTCTATCTCTAATCTCTCTCTCTCTATCTCTATGTCTATGTCTATCTCTCTAATCTCTATCTCTATCTCTATCTAATCTCTATCTCTCTATCTCTATCTATCTCTATCTCTATCTGTCTCTATCTCTATTTCTATCTCTATCTCCATCTCTATCTATCTATCTATCTATCTATCTATGTCTATCTCTCTATCTCTATCTCTAATCTCTATCTCTATCTAATCTCTCTCTATCTAATCTTTATCTCTCTATCTCTATCTAATCTCTATCTCTCTATCTCTATCTCTCTATCTCTATCTCCATCTCTATCTCTCTCTCTATCTCTATGTCTATGTCTGTCTATCTCTCTATCTCTAATCTCTATATCTATCTAATCCCTATCTCTCTCTATCTCTATCTCTCTATCTCTATGTCTATGTCTATCTCTCTATCTCTATCTAATCTCTATCTCTATCTAATCTCTATCTCTATCTCTCTCTATCTCTATCTAATCTCTATCTCTCTATCTCTATCTCATCTCTATCTCTATCTATCTCTATCTCTGTCTATCTCTATCTCTATCTCCATCTGTATCTCTATCTCTATCTCTCTCTATCTCTATATCTCTATCTTTATCTCTATCTCTATCTAATCTCTGTCTCTATCTCTCTCTATCTCTATCTAATCTTTATCTCTCTATCTCATCTCTATCTCTATCTATCTCTGTCTATCTCTATCTCTATCTCCATCTCTATCTCTATCTCTATCTCTCTCTATCTCTATATCTCTATCTTTATCTCTATCTCTATCTAATCTCTGTCTCTATCTAATCTCTCTCTATCTCTCTCTATCTCTATCTCTATTTCCATCTCTATCTCCATCTCTATCTATCTATCTCTCTATCTCTATGTCTATGTCTCTCTCTATCTCTATCTCTCTATCTCTATCTCTGTCTATCTCTATCTCTATCTCCATCTGTATCTTTATCTCTATATCTCTATCTTTATCTCTATCTCTATCTATCTCTATCTATCTCTCTATGTCTATGTCTATCTCTCTATCTCTATCTCTATCTAATATCTATTTCTCTATCTAATCTCTATCTCTATCTCTCTATCTCTATCTCTTTATCTCTATCTCCATCTGTATCTGTATCTGTATCTCTATCTCTCTCTATCTCTCTATCGCTATCTCTATCTCTGTCTCTATCTCCATCTGTATCTGTATCTGTATCTCTATCTCTCTCTATCACTCTCTATCTCTATCTCTGTCTCTATCTCCATCTGTATCTGTATCTGTATCTCTCTCTCTCTCTCTCTCTCTCTCTCTCTCTCTCTGAGTATATATAGGATATACATACATGCAT